>NW_024736943.1:0-20997 GCF_018991925.1 Homarus americanus
TTATCAATAACTTGTAATAAACCAGTGTATTCACTCCCAGTAAACACTACTCCTCGCACTGTCACTATGTTGAAATGAACTGTAGTTTGAGCTTTTCCCCATCTAGTTATTATATGTCTTATTTGTGTCACTTATGTTACTTGTATATTATTTGTAATTCGAAACCCATTCCCCAAATATGTAACTGTATATTTTCAGCCTTCTGGCTGCCAAGCTCTTTCAATAAACCGTTAATTATTATTATTATTATTTTATTACATCTTCATCTGCAAAGTTAGGCACCCATTAACAACTGAGTGAAATGGGGATATCTCAAACGCGAACGAGCGACCTATAGAACAGAAGGCGAGCACTGTGTCCACTCACCCACTATAACTCCGTTTTAATTATCACCTAACTATTAACTAGAACTAAGGTATTCTGAGTCAGTTATAAGGGACTGTGTGTCAGTAACAATTCTTTTTACTCTAATACTTATAATCAGTGGTAGCGTGACGAGAGGAGGCTCGTGGGTATATGTAATGATAGTATCAAGTAATAGGGAAGAAATAACGGTAGATACTGTAGGTAAATAATAGACACAATATACAAATACAAAATTTACTTAAACATTAATATGGAGGCAGGAGAAAGAATATATATGTACCAACAGACGAAATCTGGTACTATGCCCTCAGGCTCAAAATACTCACACCACTACTGGGTGGACATACTCAATATCACTCACACCACTACTGGGTGGACATACTCAATAACACATAACTCTTATAGTCACTTAGCACCATAAAGACCAGGGGCAACTGCCACTACAACACTCAGTCGTCAGAAGTGATACTCAAGCAACCGCCATGGGGTCCTGCCACCATGGGGTACTTTCCGACGAACTCTGAAGATCCCAGTGGATTAACCCCACCACACAAATAGCCCTACTGAGTTAGACACTCATCCACCAATGATGGGGGCTGGTAGTGGTGTGTGGCTTGGTGATCCGGGGTCACCTCGCAGGCCGAGCGTTAAGGCCAGACGAGCCAGCTATGGGGCCATAGGTAGTCTGAAGTGTCTGACGGTCGGGTCTCACGAAGGTAACTGATCCTACTGGACCTCGGACATCTCCCCAGACATAGTGGATACAACATCCACCCTACAGACACGGCCTAGGCTGTGTTAGGGACCTGTATGGGTGAAGGGGCGAGCACTTACTAACAGTGACAACGACATCACATTTCAGGGGACGTTAAAGACGTAAATATGACTTCACTCAGAGCATATCAACTACGTTACTGTAACACTTGCACAATCAACTATTAATTGGGTCAAATCACTTAAAGAAGGGCGAATTACGACACAGAGTGGAATGGCCTACCTGTATGGGTGAAGGGGCGAGCACTTACTACCAGTTGAAATGCCCGCGGCACCCTCACTCAGAATAGGTCAGGGAGTCCACCTACTTCTATTTCGATGAATTAATTTACTGTACACTCTGACGTTGAAACTGAGACTATGAACTCAGTTTCATTCCCTACTGTTATCCTCACTAACAATGCTCTGACTGAGCTATCAAAAGCAAAATTAAATTGATTACAAAGGGTTGGATGGCAACAGGTCCCACCATACAGCGTCTTGCTACGAAATCCGCGGATTATATTCAAAGTTCCCTTTAGACAAAGACGGCCTATCGATGACGTCATCAAGGAAACAGAGAAAACGGGGGACGTTTCCACTGGGGGACTCGGAAGGTTTTGTGGACGTTTGAGCGTAATATGAATCCTTAAGGTTTTCAGGTTAGCTGTCATCACGATCATGACACAGTGTTATCAAAGTGTTCTGAATCACAGCCGAGAGATGGCACTAGTATCAATCTAATCTGTGTCAACAACAAGATGATGATGATGATGATGATGATGATGATGATGCAAACAGGTATCATTTAGTCATTTATATACTACACCAATGATGAAATAGTAACTGTACCTGTAACTGTAATGTCGTTTCTGTACCATTGTTTCTGAGTACCCCCAAAAAAAAACACGACTTCTTAATATACCTTCAGATCTTCTCCTAAGACATAAACAAACTGGATTTCACACCTTCTGTAAAACCAATAAGATTCCCAAACCGTTCACAGCTCAAGGTAAATGTTGACCTGAGTTATGTCACACGTTTCTTTAATCAGCTCTCACTCTTTCTCAGGTCAAAGAGAGGGGAAATACCAGAAGTAGCTATGCAACTCCTAGGGTGTGGTTCTCCTCAGGGTGTGGTGTAACCGAATTGTGTCTCTAGTATTCCTTAATATAGTCAGAATTTTCTCCCTTTGTAACTTCCTGTTCTCCTCTCTCCCTGTGAATTCCTCTCTCTGTTGAACCTTCTCCCTCTTTATTCCTTCTCTCTATAAGCTCTCTCTTACTCTCCCTCTCCATGTGGATCCCCTCTCTCTCCCTTCTCTTCGTGGGCCCTCTTTTTTATCTTTTCTCATTGTGGGCTCTCACTTTCCCTCCCTTCTCTGTAACTTTCCGCCCCCTCCTTTTTTCCCCGGAATACTCCCTCTCTCACCCTCCTGACTCACCTCCCTTAACATCATGTATTAATTTCCCTTTAAATTTCTTCTACTACCTTGTAAATCTCCCACCACCTCCTTTCTTCCACCTCTCCTCTTCCTCTTCGTCCTACCTTCTCTCTCTCTCTCTTCCCCCTTTTCATTTCAGCGTCCCTATTTTCCTGTAAAGCGTCTCCCTATTCTCATTCCTCTCTTCTCTCTTCAGTTTCTTGTCCCTCTCTTTCCCCTCCCCTTTCTCTTCTCTCATTATCCCCTCGTTCCCTTGCCCCTTATTCCCCTTGCCCCTTCTTCCCTTACCTCTCCTATTCTGCCCTAGTTATCATAACACATAGGCAGTTACCGTGAGTGAGTCACTGCATCTGGTGAACTATTACCCAAGTTGGGGAAAGTTGCTTCGTTACTGATTCCTTTGAAGACTAATTGTAATCAAAACTCGGGATGCAAACTCAGTTATCTGCGTCTCCCTCGAGTACCGAGAAATGCTCAAACAGGTGTAGTACCAGAATCCTGGAGGATAGCGAATGTAATACCGATTTTCAAGAAGGGGGATAGATCACTTTCCTGTAACTACCGCCCAATCAGTCTAACATCAATAGTAGGCAAATAACTGGAAGCAATTATTTCAAACTATATTCGAAATCACCTGGAGAAGCACCGATTGATCAATGATTCCCAGCATGGCTTCACAAGTGGGCGTTCATGTCTAACTAATCTATTAACATTCTTTTCATCAGTTTTCGTATCGATGGACGAGGGGCACAAGTATGATGCGGTATATCTCGACTTTAGCAAAGCCTTCGACAGAGTCCCCCACGAAAGACTAATTAGAAAGGTAGAATCACATGGCATCAAAGGTAATATCCTTAAATGGATTAGGGCATGGTTACAGAACAGGAAACAGCGAGTGAGCATTAACGGCAGTACAGTAAATCCTATTGGAGCAACGTCACTAGTGGAGTTCCCCAAGGCCATTATTATTTATTATATACATAAACGACATAGATATCGGCATAGACAGCAACATAAGTAAATTTGCTGATGACACTAAAATAGGACGTGTTATTAAATCTGACGAGGACTCCGCAAAACTACAGGAAGATCTAAAATAAATTTTCGAATGGTCTGAAAAATGGCAGATGAAATTCAACGTGGACAAATGTAAAGTACTCAGTATAGGAGATGTAAACAGGGAAACCAGTTACCAGATGAACAACGATGCCATTGAGAAATCCGACTGTGAGAGAGATTTAGGAGTAATGATAATGAAACAACAAGCCAAGTAAACAATGTGTTTTGTTGTAACAAAGGTAATAAAAGTGCTTGGGTTTCATGCAAAGGTGTTAGTTACAGACTAGGCAGAGTCAACTTCGATTATAATATCTTAGCGGCAGCGAGCACCTCACCTGGATTCACGCGGATTTCAATTCTGATTTTTTCGTGTTACAGAATGGATATAGAATCCTTGGAAAGAATTCCAGGAGAATGACAAGACTAATCCCGGGCATTAGGAACCTTGAGTATAGAGACAGTTTAAAGCATCTTAATTTGCACTCCCTTGAGAGACGTAGAGCGAGGGGCGACCTGATAGAGGTGTATAAGTGGAAGGCAGGGCTAAACAAAGGGGACATTACAAAGGTACTCAAATTATCCAACCAGGAGCGAACTCGTAACAATGGTTTTAAATTAGACAAATTTAGATTTAGGCGTGAAATAGGTAAACACTGGTTTGGAAACAAAGTAGTGGATGAATGGAACAAGTTACCAAATATCATCGTGCTCGAGGTATGCTGGATGGCTTCAAACATAGGTTGGATGCTTATATGAGCAATAGGGTTAGGTGTAAAGCCAGGACATCAGTAGAGGCAGTGGTACAACTCAAGCGCTGCACTCTTCAGGCATTGTTCCTTATACATATCTAAGACTCCATGCCAAATTTGAAGCTGATATGTCGAGGTTTAGTCTGCCGCATTTTCTACTGAAATTTTTAAATTTACCTACAGTACTAGCCAAACAGCCGCTGTGGCGGTGCAATGTTCTGTTCAGTGTTTATCAACTTTTTTTTCATATCTCTTATTTCATTTAAGTTGTCTTGTTGCAGATGAGTATGGTGCTATGTCTATATTGATTATCAACCTTTTCTCATTTCATTTCTCAATGTTGTGTTACTGTACTGTAATGTAGGGGAGACCTGGGTAAGTTGGCGCACTTGAAATGAGCTGCCTTTCCGCGCAGTTTTTTATCACTATGATGGTAAACCAAGTGGTCCTGAGCATTGGCGTGGTCCCATTGGAAAGCAGATCAAGGAGTCTTTGTCTGAGCTTCCAGTTGTCGCCTTCCAGCCAGTCAGTTTCCCTGATTTCCCTGTGTTTAATGATGAAGTGGAGAAAGATCTGTCCTGGGATCAGAAATACCTGTATAGGATTTGTAAAGGAGTTATCACAGGTGTTGTTGAAGATGACTTGGCTGCTATTGAGCCAGGTCCTCCCTGTGTGTCAAGGTGGAACACCTTATGGAGTAGAATCCTCAGGCTGTATGTAGCAACATCAAGACCCAGCCATGAGTTGAAAAGAATTGTCATTACAATAATAAAGTTCAGTGCTCCAATGTGGTTTTACATCAAGATACACCCTTACGTAACACACGGCTCAAGGAACGTATTCCAGTCCCTACTATATATGAAACACTTGAATAGTGAGGAGGAGACGATAGTGAAGAAGGCTGTCCAGAGAAATGCATACTTCGCCCACACAGATCAACTTCTTCTTGGTATGTGTGCAGATGAGGACATGACTGTTAGAGAAAAAGCTGTCTCAATGATAAGAAAAATTAGAGAGGAGAATCAGCAAAAGGAAGAATGCACTGGCAGATCTGAAGAGGAGGAGGAAGATTCTGATGCTGCTGTTGACGAGAATTTGTTAAACTATACTGATGAGGAGGGTAAAGATGGAGATGGGAATGAGGATGTGCCTCCTGTAGTCAACATGAGAAAGGTGGTGACTCCGAAACTAAAGTGGCAAGCAAAAAACTATCATTCCATGATTAACTGGAGGAATGAACTCAAGACTGAGCCTCCTTACATTGCTTCTCTGTCAAATCTACAGGTTAATGACATTCTTGAGACACCATTAGTGGTGCCCAAGTGGCCAAACAGCACTCAGGCGGTCGAGAGAGGCATAAAAGTGATGACTGAAGCTTGCACTGAAGTGACGGGATACGAATCGAGAGATGGATATATTAGGCAAAGATTATTGTCTAGGAAAATGATGCCAAGGTTCCGCACAAAAAAGAATTTCAATATGAACTTGTAATGATTTTCTATACGGTGTACCTGTAAAATAACATGTGAATTAAATCGATGTCACCCATGTAAAATTTATCATTATCCTGGTAAACATTAAATGACACCTAATTTTTGGTATACACTAAAAGTTGACAAAAAGTCGTTCGCGATGCGGCAGGGTAAGTATGCATGAAATGGCATGAAATTTTGCACAGGTGTTTGTTACAGCCATACAAACGATGCCTGAAAAGTGCAGCCTGCAACTCAAATAAAAGTGTTTTTTCCCTGCCCCCTACTGTCCAGTATGGGCCAATGGGCCCGCTGCAGTTTCCTCTATTCTTATGTTCTTATGTTCTTATGTTCTTATGTAACGTGAGATTCATGTGGGTCACGTTGCTACAGGCGCAAAACATCAACCCTGTATCTGGGCGGTTGTCTGTAAGTGCTTTGGTGTATTAAGTTGCCGACCTGTCACATTTGTGCTCCAAGGACAAAAACCATTTTAAAATAAATTTATGGTTTTGGCTTATATATAAAGCTGAATAATATTAATATATCGCAAAATACATATAAACCGTTAAGGATAACCAGTTCTGGCTCACTTTAATGCTGAATTTATTGTCTGTAAAGATATAAGTAAAAAAGAAAATGTTTGGAATAAAGAATATTTACCTTCGAAGTCACAAACAAATTTACGCTTTAGGAGAACCCATTCACCACTACTTCTTCTCTATTCACTAACTATTATGTATATCAAGAGAAATGACACCAAACATATAAAGCAACGAATAACAAGGCCATTTTTTAAATAGTAGAATTAACTGTAGACAACCAATATTCATGTAAAGATGAACTTAATGGGGAGGCTGATAATAATTTATTTAATGTTTATTAGTCATGTGTTCGAGAACGATACAAGTATATATTCAGCTCACCTTCCTGTATGAGTGAACGCTTATGATCAGTTGTATGACATAACTTTATGTCAGAAATAGGATTATGCTCCCTATAATATGGGTTATTAATACACCTGGCAATGGGTGACACTAAAAACAAACTCGGTAAGAGAAAAGCTAGCAGGACAAGGTAAAATCTGTGTCATGCTGGAGAAAATAGTCCTTTTGGCGTGCACCTCCCTGGTCATTTTCGAATCAATGAGTGAACCATCCACTCCATATTCGAGCCTAATAATGTATACTAGAGTCAGAAGTGCCAACACAGCTGATTCATGACCTCTTCTGGGGTTTTTGCTCGTTTTCTATTCCACTGACCCTGGGGTCACAATACTTTTTTGGATTGGCTGTACATACACGTAAGATTTTGATTTATTGGATCAGGTCTAACAGAGTTTTATCATTTCTTTTTCTTTTACAATGAAAGCTCTTTATAACGTAATAGGGTGTCCTAGAAAAATGTCCCTCCCTCCAACTCACAGTGTCTCAGGGAGCAAGAAGGGAAGCAGTCAGGGAGCAGGGAGGGAGGCAGGGAGCAGGCAGGGAGGGAGGGAGACAGGCAGGGACATATTTTGGGACACCCTATAAATGAAACCTAAATAAAACCAAAACTCTTTTTTTGTTATAATCTTTGCAAGGAGGGAAACTGTAGTAGAAAACCTCCCTCCTAACAACAAGTGCCAAACATGACGTCAGGTGCTACCCTTGGAGACGGACGGTCAAATAATTTATCGCATGGTGGAACTCGACTCCAAATATGGTGTACAATGAGCTCAGTGTTTATGTGTGAGAAACTAACTTGCATAATGTGTGTAACAGGTTTGTAGTCTACGTCAACGGCAATATCTTGGCTAAAATTATAGTTTTCCACTAGTGACAGTCATATGTGCACTCATCAGTGCACATATTGCATGTACGCACACATAATTGCAAGTGTGTGTGATTGATTTTGATTTTGCCGCTTACAGCGGCTACTTTATTGTGCACCCCACACTCATCCTGTGAGTGGTAGCGCAAAAGGATTACAGAGTAGAGTTTACAAAGGGTCATAATAGTTAACCCCCTTTGTCAGGATATTATGGCACTGAATGTTACACAGTATTTCATTTACATTATTTGTTTAGTTCTATACATAAAGGGTAACTTATTCACAAATGCATGAGTTCAGGCGTGTGAGGCAGTATGTCTGGCCTCACAAGGGTTGGATTAACCATTAAGCAAAATAAGCACGTGCTTAGTGCATCAAGGGAAGGGGGGCACCACAGAAATTTTCCATAGCCGGATTTACCATGGACCATGGACCATATGGTGCAAAATTGCAAATGGTGCAGCTGAACCAGGGTTCACAAAAAGAGGCCCACACATTAAATGAAAAAAATACATACATATATATACAATAATAATAATAAATAGTAATTATAGAAGTTAATGATATACATTAACCTTGGGGATACAGAACAACAAAATTAGGATCTGGTAACTGCCCCATGGTCCACGGAGGCTCACGTGAACGTTCTTGTCTTGCCCGGCCGCCTTGGTCATGTCGGCTGTCCCGTTCAGTCGTCCACTTAGTCTGAGAGTGAGTGCAGTGGCGCTCAGTAGCTCACTCAGCGTTCAGTGTGCCAACAACACACGTGCTAACATTGTAACTTTGTAAGTAAGCTGATTTCTGTTTTTTTATTTCTCTCTCTCCCCCCTCCTTTCAATTTTCATGACACTGACAACAGATAATATAATTAATGTTTCATAATTTTGTGGATTGGTAGTGCTTATGAAATATCATGAAACCCATGAAAATGGCCAAACGGTGTATAGTGCTGCTTTTGACTATGCATGTATTTTCTGATTTTTATTTATCACATGGTGGTGGACTGGTGGTGATAACTGAGTTTGTAGTTCATTACATCAATTTACGTGGTGCTGGTGATGTCTCCATGTGTTTTTTTGTACATGGTGCCATGGTGGTGGTGGTGGTGAGGAGCCTGAGGACAGCGTGTGTTTTATTTCGTCACGTGGTGGTGGCAGTGACTAAGTTTATTTTATCACGTGACACAAGGCAGCCTGCATCCACGCGCTACTACTACGTGGGTTCGAGTCCCGCTGACGCTACTAATTTATACCGCCCACCCAGCAACTCCACTTTTCAGTTTACAAACTCTGAGTTTCACTTATATGTGCGCCATAAGTTCAGTGCAACAAAAAAATGTAAAAACAAGATTCAGTCATGCTGAACTTTATAAAATGATTGTAGAAGACAATATTGAGTGTGCCTTTCCGCATGTTGATATTGGCTTTCGTTTATTTTTAACATTAATGGTCACAAATTGCTCAGCTGAGCGTTCATTTTCTAAGTTGAAGTATATTAAAAATCCCATCAGAACAACTATGCAACAAGGCAGGCTGGATGCCTTATCTCTACTAAGTATAGAAGCAGATGTGTTACGTAAGACTAGTTTTGAGGATCTGATCAAAGACTTTGCAATTAAAAAAAGTAGGAGAAAACTTTTCAACTATAAATAAATTGGACGTATACAAAAATAAACATTATTTTCCATCTTACTGTAAATTTTGTTTAATTTCGAAAAAATAACATTTTATTTTATGGTTTATTATTGTTTATATTTTGAATTACATATATATGGGGGGGGGGGCACCAAAATCTTTTAAGTGCTTAGGGCCTCTAAGGGTCTTAATCCGGCCCTGGGCCTCACACTTTGTTATTCACATTTACGTGAGAGGTATTCAAGCACATTGCGTATTTGGTTCTGTACATGAGAATTGATATAGTTACTAAGTGCAAAAAGTGGATACAATCTTAATATGTCGGCTATCTTGCCATTAGAGATGAAGTGTTGTACCATTTCACACACAGTGTGCTTGGATCTGTCCCTAAAAGGTTCTATCTTCACACAGTCGAGGACGTAGTGTTCAAGTTGTGTGGCCATATGTATGGCCACACACTTTACATTTAGTTTTGTTTACATCTGCTTGAGGAACATACTGCCAAAGGTATTTATATCCTAACCTTAATCTAGTGGTTACAACATCTTGTAATCTAGTGATCTTGTTACTTGCTCCATATACATGTTTCACTTGATACATCTCATCATGGTAACCTATGGATCGACTAGTGCCTGTTTGCACTAGTCTACTTGCGTCACACTCATCAATAAGTTCTTTCCTAATTACAGTTTTAAGGGTTCTTTTTGACAGACCCAAATTGTATTCAACGGTGTCTTTGTTAGACAAGAGTTTGGCGAGGGCATCAACTCTGTCATGTTTTTTGAGGCCTATGTGAGAGGGGATCCACAACAGTTTGACCCTAACACCCCGGTCAACAAGGCACGCATATTTGTGTCTGGCTTCAGAGACAAGAGCGTGACAACCTGAGTCGAGGGTGCCAAGGGCAAGTAGTGAGGATAGAGAGTCAGTGATGATGAGACTGTCAGTAACAGTGGTTTCAATGAATTTAATAGCTGTGAGTATGGCAACTAATTCAGTTTGTAGAGTGGATGCCCAGTTGTTAATTCTAACTCTTTTCTCAATTATATTACCGTCAGGTTGAGTCACAACAATAGCACTTCCAGCCCTCCCTCAGGCGGTGTTAAGAGATCCATCAGTGTAGATGGCCTGTGTGATATTATCATCAGTCTGTAGAGTGTGTACGTGTTCAAGAGCTCTCAATTTGGCAGTGTTGGAGATAAATGCTTTGTATAATTAATTTTTTCGGCGAATACGTCGGTATTGTGATGTAATAGGCCCCTGTCTCATCAACAGAACGTATTATATAAATGGGTCAATACATCTGATATTATATTCAGATTCACCACCCTGTAACTTTCCACTGTCTATGAGTAAGACATGAGATGGACACGTGAGCGGGCAACTTACCCAAGAGGGCGAGACCCATAGCTCAGCATTCCTGTAAGCACGCACTGCGATGCCCCTAAGCTTGAGTAGCTCACCTCAACTCATATCGAAAGGACGTGACCAAACGTTTATCATACATAAACGCCGTCCCTTTCTCATTCACTCCTAGACAGTGAGACTTACGGTTGATATACACTCAGGAATTATATATACAACCTTTTATAATAAAACAAAGGAACTACCGTTTGGGTTTCGTTACTTAAAACCCAAATATAAATATGTGTGAACGGACTGGTTAATTGGACAAGCAGCCGATTCATATAGGTGGCAAGCGGTGTGTACGGATTCTTCAAACTGGTAGTCGTATCATCCGTCTGTGTCTTGTGAAAAACAAGAAACCACACAGCAGTGACGCGTTACATAATCCGAGTGTTTAAAACTATATCCCGTATTGAGACGATATGTAGTGAGCGCTCCTTATCTCTGTCACATACAAATACGTGCAGAATTCGTAATATACAAATATTACAGCCTGTTGGTACATATCCAGATTGAGCCGGTTGAGATAGACTCCACACAGCATTCCCTAGACATTACAGTGTTGCAGTGTTGAACAACAGTTTCGTAACCTGGAATTCAATTGGTATTTCACTAGCAGCTGAGCAGTATTGTTGTGTCGTCAGCGCGAATTACGAATTCCGGTGTCATCATACAGATCTCCATATATACGTGGACTGTGAAAGAATTAGCACACGGCAGTTTTCGCCAGCGAACGACGAGTGTGATAACCAATCATCTGTTTTCTGATCGCCGGAGGAGGAACTCACCTAAATCAAGTGGACTCGTCTCTCACCAAAGCAGAAGCGTCATCTCGTTGCCAAGGAAACCAGCAGCAGCGCGCGCATCCTAGGGAGAGGCAACGCCCACACCCCACCCACCACTCCACTCAGAACTTTTGAAGGATTCACATTTTCTATACAGACGTACTACTCTGTATAAATAGGTATTTAAATTACATAGTTTTACACACATGAACACGTTCGAGAGATATCTTCACACCCATAGGTTCGTCGGATAGGATTATTTCAATGATAAAGTGTCGAATGTAAGATTAATGTATTGAAATCCTATAATTTACAGTAGTTTGTAAGTGTCTGTCTTCTTATTGATAGTTTAAAAATTAACTACAATTAATATTCATTGTCTTGTAAATGAGAGGCAAGTGATCTACTTACTGTTAAGTATTCATTGACCCAAGGGGGCTAATAGATAATTTCTAAGTTTCCCATGTCTAATGTAGATGAAATCGAACGCCTAGCGCAACTATTTGCTGATAACCAACTCATCAATGATCAAGCCCAGACTGACATAGATTTTGAGTATGGAACACAGTTAAATGAGTCGGTAGGAAGTAGTGAGAAAGTTATAGACGAATCATTTGACGACTTAAACCGTCGTACCCTACGGTCTGGTAATCACTATAGTACCTCACCTAAGTATACTAAAGCAGTTACCCCTGTTACAGGTGATAGTGTGTCTGTTGCTAAATCGGTAACAACCTTATTAACCCAGCCTTCTGTTAAGAGTAAGAATACTAATTCGCTTAATAACACTAAAATGGCATCTTCTAACCCTCACACCCTACTAACACACCTACAGCTGATACTGTTATTAATATCATGCAGCGCGGCGAATGTTCGAAATTTCACGGGACAAGACGATTATAGGGTCGCACATTTTATTCGTGCATGTGAAGATAGCGTGCGCAATAGTCACATAACGACTGACGAAGATAAGAAAGCATATGTACGTTCCCATATAACGCAGGGTTCCTATGCAGGCAGTCGTTTAAATGCGTTTGGTTTACAAAGCCCTGACTATGAAAAGTTCAAGCGAACGCTAATTGGGATTATTGGGGGTAGGTCACAGCTGGGCCAGCCGTCACAGATGCCACAGATGCCTCACTCTCAGACTCCTTACGCGACACACTTAGCTCTGATCGCTCCTCCCCGCCTAACATATAAACAGAAAACATCGTTACGATGCGCACATTGTAATAAACGTGGCCACGTAATGGAAGATTGTTTTCAGCTCCGAGGTAATAGTGCAAATAAAGCCACACCCGGTGCAAAGCCATTCTCAAGGTCAAACAGAGAGGTAGCTAAAGCAGCACCTCCTCCTCCTACCCAGACAGCGCGCAAATGGTGCGCTCTTCACAAATCGACATCTCATAGTTCACATGAGTGCGATATACTAATAAAAGCTAGGGGAGTGGACCTAAGTGAAACGGAGGTGTCGTATAGGCGCAAGCAGAAACGTCCCCAGGACAAGTCATCGGGGGAAGACCAGCGCACACTACACCAAGGAGAGGGATAGATAGGGTAGTTCCCGCCCCTCCTCACAGCACTTCTATAGCGGCCTCATTAATAGCGGCGCTTAGAAAAGTGGAAGTGTTGTCAGTACCGGTGAGAGTGGATAATACCAGATTGGCTCTTGATATAGACACAGGTGCTTGCGCTAATGTATTGGCCTTGACATCATATCACGAGTTACAACGTAAATTCCCTCACCGCAAATTCAAATGGAGGCCTAGTAACGCTGAGCTCGAAGGAGTTTCAGGTACTCAGCTGAGCATCAAAGGAATGGTGACGTTACCACTCAGATTCTCAAGACGTGGTACGCCCTTCTACGCGGACTTTTATATAGTTCAGCAGTTCATTTTGCCAGCTGACGGGTTACTTGGTCTACCAACTCTTCGAAAGAACATGATAGATGTTCATCCACGTAATAATAGTGTTACGTTTAAAGGTGTTTCCTACACAGCAATGAGTCATTCTGAACCTATGCTCACCGCTAGGACGAAGGTGTTGTCTACCAATCCTATTAAGAGGAAGGCGGATCATGCGTCAGAGATATCTCTCGACCTCAACCACACACCTTCCCAGCGTGATTACAGCAGCAAGAGTTGGAAGATAGTACCTGCAATGATGAAGAGTACTCTCCATTACCAGAATGAGGAATTCACCAACGCAACAATCCTGTGAGCTGAAGTGAACATTAGTTTCTGCAAATGATTCGTTCACTGCCCAGGGTGTGACAGGACGTGACTGCAGTTGTTGTGACTGCTCATAAATCAACATCCTGTCAACAAAATTCTTTCGTATGGCGTAAACAACCCCCAGTTACCAGCGCCCAGCACCCACCCTAGTGATGATGACACATCCGGTCTGAGAGATGGTCTCAGCATTCTGAGGTATGGTGTTGTGGATGACGTTGTGTAACAATTAGCGGCGGTTTGCTGTACTCAGGATTTTTGTGAGCATTGACCCAATCACCGGACCTTGGAATCAGCTGTGTCTACTGTGACACACACACACAAGTCTACGGGATTGCGGGAGCAATTTCACATTATCAAGAAATTAAATATAGGATGTTATGTGTGTGATTTTATAGATATCACAGCAATGTCGAAGTGCAACCAAATAAATTCCTAATTCGAGGTATTGTTGCGAATTGCCAACAGACTCGACTGGCCAGGATAGATCAAATAGCACCACATGTTAAGGTGATCGATCATCCTCAGGGCAAGACACGCCTGTTAGAGCTGCTTGCCGACTACAGATAGTAGCCTTGCCAGGGGAAACGCTAGGTCAGACAGATGTAACATCCCATCATATAGCGTTAAAGGAAGGAACCAACCCTATTTACGTACCAGCTTATAGACTACCTCATAGCCAGCGCGCTGTAGTGCAAGATATGGTACAGGGTATGTTAGATGAGAATGTCATTAGACACTCAAAATCCCCCTTTAATAGCCCATTATTCCTCGTCCCGAAAAAGGATGGTGGATGGCGCCCTGTCATAGATTTCAGGCGCGTAAATGATCAAACAATCCCTGATAGGTACCCAATGCCTATCTTGAGTGACATATTGCAATCCTTAGGCAAGGATAATGCGGTATTTAGCAACTTAGATTTGCTTAGTGGGTATTGGCAAATACCACTCGATGAAAAATCACGAGAAATCACGGCATTTAGCACGCCTCTAGGCCACTTTGAGTTTCTATGAATGCCATTTGGTCTCAGAAATGCCCCACTAACATTTCAAAGAATGATCAACACCCTGTTTGCCGGACTAATTGGTAACACAGTCTGCGCTTATTTGGATGATCTAATAGTAGTCAGTAAGGACGTCGATTCCCATCTGATAAAACTGCGTGAAGTTTTGGCCAAACTTTCCACAGCAGGCCTCAAAATAAAACTCTCAAAGTGCGAGTTTTTAAAATCCAGAATCCATTTCCTTGGTCATGTAGTTGACGGTGAGGGCATACACACAGTTAATGATAAAGTCAAAGCTGTATCTCAGTTCCCGCGTCCTACCTCAAATGATCATGTGCGTAGCCTTCTCGGATTATCTGGTTATAATCGTTCCTTTATCAAGGACTATGCAACATTAGCATCGCCCCGAACGAGGTTGCTCAAAAAAAAAGATGCAGTGTTTATATAGGATGCTGAACACGAGGAAAGTATTACGGCATTGAAGACAGCGCTAACCAATGCCCCGGTTCTAGCATTCCCAGACTACACTCAACCTTTCACTCTCTGTACTGACGCTCCCGGAATTGGAGTCGGAGCAGTGCTCATGCAAGAGGACACGCGTGGGAAGTTTAGAGTGATAGCATTTGCAAGTCGCAAACTAATCGATGCTGAAACACGTTATTCGGCGACGCATTTAGAAACGTTAGCCGTTGTGTGGGCACTTAAGAAGTTCAAAGACATTATCTTTGGCTACAAGATAACTGTTTTTACTGATCATGCGGCAGTCACCGAACTGTTCCATGGCAGAAACTTATCAGGCAGATTAGCACGCTGGTATCTGACAATTCAAGAGTTTGACCCCGAATTTAGGTATTTACCTGGGAGGGCGAATGTTGTCGCCGACGCTCTGTCAAGAAATATAGCACCAGTAATGCCTGTATCAACATTCACTCTTTCGCAGCTGGAAGATGAGCAACGACGCGACCCATATTGGTCAGCTGTTATTTTTGCTCTCGAATCGGGCGAGGATGTTAAACTCCCCAAGTTATTTCTTCCCTTAAGTCAGTCTGAATTACGACATACCATACTCAATAGGACGAGAAAATCTCCTGAGGGTAATGTGTCTCAAATAGTCGTACCTGACACGTTGTGCAAAGCAGTAATGACATTGTTCCACGATGTCCCACAAGCAGGTCACCAAGGTCGTGATAAATGCTTAGCGGATTTACGAAAGAAGTATTTCTGGAACACGATGAAGAAAGACATAGAATTACACATAGCTAATTGTTTGGCATGTGCTCAACATAAAAGATCGACAGGATCACCTGCCCCGATTCTACAATATCCTACACCAGACCGTCCGTTTGACACAGTCGCTGTTGATGTGTTATAACTCCCAATGAGTCATCAGGGATCAGGATACGTCTTAGTGTGTGTGGATCATTTTTCCAGGTTCGTGGTCTTGATCCCACTAAAAAGCAAAACGGCCGAAGCAGTAGCCTATGCATTAGTGATGAATCTCATATGTCCATATACTACGCCTAAAGTTCTACTCTCTGATAATGGAACAGAGTTCAAGAATGAGCTAATAGAGCATATATGTTTACAATATGGAATTAAACAAACTTTTGTGACAGCTTATCATCCACAGGCTAATGGCCTTGTTGAAAGAACCAATCGTAAAATCCTAGAAACACTGCGTCCATTTGTTAGTGGTTTTCAATACGCATGGGAGGATTGGTTACCGCAGGTTGCAGCGTCGATTAATGGGTCAGTTAATAGCTCTACGGGCAAAACACCCTACTATATTGTCTATGGCACAGATAAACGTCTGCCTTACGACATCCTTACAGAGGCGCCATACCCGGTATATAATACGGATGATTTTGCGGCAAAACAAATTCATGTCTTTACAGAAATTCATAACCAAGTACGATCACAGCTAGCGGCGTCACGCGCCGAAATGATCATCAAACAGCATAAACATGCTAAACCTATCGCACTGAACGTTGGGGACGCTGTTATGTTACAGGTACCTGAAAGGAACTCCAAACTTTCGGCGAAATTTTCTGGTCCATTCCGCATAATCTCAAAAGAAGCAGGCAACAAATTCAAAATATGGAAGCCTAATGCACAGATCGCAGATGTCGTGCACGCGGATCGTCTGAAGAAGACCCAGATAAATGTCTTACCTCAAGTTGATGATAATGTGATTGATACATCCTTACAGACTGTTCAGAAGCAAAATGTCCCAAATGACTATTGTATGAAACTACGTTCTGCGAGTAGAAGTTAACTCGTACTTTCGCGTCAGATGGAAAACGTCGACGGCCAACTACAATCAGCATTGGACATTCTTCATGGTCTCAGCACAGCTTCGATGAATTCGACAATAGTTTCATGAACGTTGTCGTTCAAGCTGTATCTCAACAGAATCGTGTTATTTCTCAAACCTTTCACGCAATTACTGCTCTAGAATCAAAGGTTAATGCAATCATAATGGAGTCTAACCAAGTTTCGAGGATTGTTACTAGGTTACAGAAAGCAATCCCGACGTTAGAATGGCTCCTTTACTTCACAGAATATTTGCATGCTGCTGAAATTTCAGTTCATAAAATTGTAACCTCTAAAAATGAACTAATAGACAGCATTGTAGATGCCGGGATAGGACGTGTGGACGCGAAGCTTGTGCCTGTGCAGACGCTTCTTGAAGCTTTAAAAATAGCCAAGTTGCAGTATCATTTAACTCCTATTTTCAATGACAATGAGGTTCAATATCATTACCCACTGTTGGAGTCAACCCTCACGCACAATGCAATTCTGATCCACATTCCTATGCGAGGGCAACATGAGTTTAATGCATGGCATTTAGAACCCTTCCCCTGGTTTGTGAACGACATACTGTATACCCTAGATAGGCCTAAAGAACTTTTCTTAGTAGATGAAGAATATTCATTGTTATCAATAGAGGATTCTGAGGTACTGTCACGGTGTAAGTCGTCTTATCTACACCTACACGTATGTCCAGCCTACATGTTTGCATTTATTCCTGCTGCAGAGGGTATATGTGAATTGGCAGTCATACAACCAAATGTACGCACAGCGTTAGCGCAATGCAGTTATAGGCCAGTTAGTCTAAAGACTGTGTTCCACGCTCACCTTCACAATGTGCAGTATTTGTTCTTTCCAAATCTCACTACTGTAATTTTAAAATGCCAAAATGGTGTTAAGCAGCTAGTTGTGAAAGGGCATTACAAGGCTCCTGATTACTGTGAAATCACTTGTAGTACATTACGGACCTTGCCTACTCATCAGCATTTTGCGTTAAATCGAAAACTCAAGTCTGCTTTAATTCCACTTCCTATAATGAATTTCACTATCAAGGATATTCAAATAGTATCAGAGAAATTAAAAGTGTTAGCTTTCTTGAACGAGACACATTTTGCTGATTTGAATAATAACTTGCCATTTTATCTGTCACGGGAATTTGCTCTACCAAGTCTTACGATTCCCTCTATTCTGTTAATTCTGGCAATAATGTTCCTGTTCTGTTATTACCGGGCAGTGTCATCCAAATTCAACATTGTTCATAACATACTAACCCGTACGACACAAAAGTCTAGGTCCCCTGTAGTAGAGAATACCCCTACAGTAATTTCCCCAGCTTAGTGTCTACATATCTGTTTATAACATGGTTAGGGTTGTCTAGGATGTACTGTACTCTGTGAGTTATTTAGGCCTCACGGAGCTCGGCTGGTAGGTGACCGAGCGATGTAATAGGCCCCTGTCTCATCAACAGAACGTATTATATAAATGGGTCAATACATCTGATATTATATTCAGATTCACCACCCTGTAACTTTCCACTGTCTATGAGTAAGACATGAGATGGACACGTGAGCGGGCAACTTACCCAAGAGGGCGAGACCCATAGCTCAGCATTCCTGTAAGCACGCACTGCGATGCCCCTAAGCTTCAGTAGCTCACCTCAACTCATATCGAAAGGACGTGACCAAACGTTTATCATACATAAACGCCGTCCCTTTCTCATTCACTCCTAGACAGTGAGACTTACGGTTGATATACACTCAGGAATTATATATACAACCTTTTATAATAAAACAAAGGAACTACCGTTTGGGTTTCGTTACTTAAAACCCAAATATAAATATGTGTGAACGGACTGGTTAATTGGACAAGCAGCCGATTCAGTGATATCGAAGGGAACTGTCCGCCAGGGTGGCAGGAAGCGCTGTTGTGTCTCTACTTTGTACAGGTGGTCAAGTGTGTGTGAGTGGGTGTGTGTGTGTGTGCGTGTGTGTGTGTGAGTAACCTTCACCACTCGTACATTCGTACGTGAGTTCATGTGATATATAAGATGACCCCCTGCTCTCTCGTGCCTCCTCCTAGTACCAAGACAGTGCCAAGAAGTAAAGGTCATGGCACTCCCTGGTGGCACTTCACTCCACCTCGCGCTCTTCCTCTCTTTCCTCATCACTCTTCCCACCGCTCATCTAGAAGATGTCGATCATTCTCTCTATGCCCACACCGAGAATGAACTTCGAAGAAACATCCTCATCAACCAACTAGCCATCCAGGAGTTGCTGAGGCAGGTGAAAGAGCAGAAGGAGGTCTCCACTACGTGCAGCCACCCTGGTAAGTAACCCCCATACATACATAACTTTGTTCCACACTTGTAATTTAGATATAAGATAAAAATTCCAATTAAGTACAATATTCAGGACACATACAACTACACAACACCACATTATTTGGATCCCTAACATACACAGGGCCAAGGGATGTGATTTCTTTGGCCATATGTTTGCATTCATGTTCACAACCAACAGATTCCGACTTTATCCTCTTCGTATTATACTTCATTATAAATCCTCGACTATTTTCTTTTAGCCGATGTGCGTTATTTTAGTATAATATATCATCAGTTTATTCTCAAAAATTGTTCTACTGATCATTCTCTTGTTGTGTCCAAACTCTTCAAACTATGTGTTCACACTTCATTCTCACTCATCTTATAGAAAGATTCCAACAATTATCCAGCAATAGAGAGACGAGATAACGCAAACCGTACATATAATTGCATTCACTGAAACATGGATCAACCTAGACACACGTGAATTACCAGTCGAATACCAAATTGCGGGTTACAAACTGTTCCATACCGATAGGCAGACCAGGAAAGGAGGCGGAGTAGCAATCTATGTTAGGGATAATCTGAAGTGTGAAATAAATAAGGAAATAAAAACTGAGAGGAATACAGAAACAATTTGGATAGAATTAAGCGACGGTCGGGAAAAATTAATCACAGGAGTAATATATAGACCCCCCCAATCTTGATAGCGTCAATGAGCGACTTATCTGGGATGAAATGCGCAGGGCTTCCATACACAACAAAGTCTGTATAGTAGGCGACTTTAACCTTGGCCAAATAGATTGGACTGACCTTACGGGCAACTCAGAATCAGAGGATTTTCTCGAGACGATCCAGTACTGTTTCCTAAGTCAACATATAACCGAACCCACACGGGGTAATAATATACTGGATTTAGTTCTGTCGAACAGAGAAAACCTCATTAGCAATGTCGAGGTAGGGAACGAACTTGCAAACAGCGATCACAAAGAAATTCGATTCCAGTTAGATTTTCAGGGCAGACGTAAGGAAAATTCCACTAAAGTGCCAGATTTCAGAAGGGCAAACTTTGACAGTTTAAAGAGGCAGCTGAGAGAGGGGGTGTCGCGCTTGGCCGTGAACCTGACAGATGACATCGACCTGATAACGAGATCTGAGATTGCCGAGTTCCACGACAATTTAAATAGTGAGTTACTTAATGCACAAAGGCAGAACATACCATACAAAAAACTCAGATCAGATAACAATGACCCTAAATGGATAAATAATTATTTAAAGAACATCATTGGCCAAAGGAAGGCTATGGGTAGAAGGATAAATCTTGGCGAAATTCACCTCCGGGACTATTATAGAGTATTGGCGAGTAGGGTTAAAACCGAGATAAGGAAAGCAAAGAGGAATAATGAGGTAAGGATAGCAAGGGAGGCGAAGACAAACCCCAAAGGATTCTACCAAATGTATCAAACTAAAACACGAGAAAAGATTGGACCAATATGGTCAGACTCCGGCGAGCTCACTGATAACGATGGAGAAATGAGCAATAATTTGAATAAATATTTTTCAACAGTTTTCACCACCGAAAATTTAAACATGATACCCGAGGCACCGACTCTATTCAGAGATAGTGAAGAAAACAAATTAAGTGAGATAGT
>NW_024736944.1:0-40908 GCF_018991925.1 Homarus americanus
TAGAAGCCACGCATTGTTCTGGGAGTGTCGGAGGTGTACCTGGGAGGTGAGAACTGTACCTGGGAGGTCGGAGGTGTACCTGGGAGGCTGTCAGAGCCTGGGAATATCGGAGGTGTACTGGGAATATCGCAGGTGCACCAGGGAGGTCAGAGGTTTACCTGGAGTGTTTGAGGTGTACTTCGGGAGTGTCAGAGGTGTGCTTAGAGTGTCAAAGGTGCACTTGGAGTGTCAGGGGAGTACCTGGGAATGTCAGAGGTGTACCTGGGAGCATCGGAGGTAATATGGAGGTCAGAGGTGTACCTAGGAGTCAGAGGGTACTAGAGAGTGTCTGAGGCCTGGGAGTGTTGGAGTGTACCTGGGAGAGTCAGGAGAAGTCCCAGGAGTGTCACAAGAGTACCTGGGAGGTCAGAGGTACCTGGAGTGTCAGGAGTTGTACTCAGAGGTCGGAGGTGCACCTGGGAGTGTCACAAGAGCACGGGAGGCCAGAGTGTACCTGGCAGTGTCAGGAGGTACCTGGGAGTGTCAGATGTACCTGGGAGTGTCAGAGGTGTACCAGGGAATGTCAGTGAGCACTTGGGAGTCTCAGACGCACCTGGTAGTTTCAGAGGTACCTGGAGTGTCAGAGATATACCTGAGAGTGTCAGAGAGTATCTGGGAGTGTTGGGACGTGCACCACTGAGGTCAGAGGTACAGGAAGTCAGTGTGAGAAATGGGAGTGTCAGAGGTGTACCTGGGAGTCTGAAGACTGGAGTGTCGAGGTACCTGGAGTGTCAGAGGTACCTGGAGTGTCAGAGGTGATATGGAAGTGTGAGAATTGTACCTGGGAGTGTCTGGGGTGTACTGGGAGTGTCTGGGTGTTCCTGGGAGTGTCTGGGTGTACCTGGGAGTGTCAGAGGTGTACCTGGAGAGTCAGGGGTGTACCAGGGAGGTCAGTGAGTACCTGGGAATGTCAGTGGCACCGAGTGTGGAGTGCACATGAGGTCAGAGGTACCTGAGAGGTCAGAGGTGTACTTGAGAGTGTCTGAGGTGTACCTGGGAGTGTCTGAGGTGTACCTGGGAGTGTCAGAGAAGCACCAGGAGTGTCACAAGAGTACTTGGGAGTGTCAGAGGTGTACCTGGGAGTGCCTGGGAGGTGCCTGGGAGGCAGCGGAGGTGCACCTGGGAGGTCAGAAGAGCACTGGGAGTGTCAGAGGTGTACCTGGCAGTGTCAGAGGTGTACCTGGGAGTGTCAGAGATGTGCCCTGGGAGTATCAGGAGGTGTACCAGAATGTCAGGAGTACTTGGGAGTCTCAGACGTGTACCTGGGAGTTTCAGAGGTACCTTGGAGGTCAGGAGGTGTACCTGGGAGTGCCGAGTTGTACCTGGGAGTGTCGAGGTGTACCTGGGAGGTGAGAAGTGTACCTGGGTTTGTCGGAGGTGTACCTGGGAGTCGGAGGCAACTGGCAGTGTCAGCGGTGTCACCTGGGAGGTCAAAGGTGTCCTGGGATCAGAGGTGTACCTGGGAGGCCGGGGCGGTGTCTGGGAGTGTCTGGAGAGATGTACCTGGGAGTGTCAGAGGTGCCTGGGAGTGTCAGAGGTGCACCTGGGAGTGTCAGAGGTGTACCTGGAGCAAGAGGTGCACCAGGAATGTCAGTGGAGTACCTGGGAGTGTCAAAGGTGTCCCTGGGAGTGTCAGAGGTGGGATGAGGTGTACCTTGGAGTTTCAGAGGTGTACCTGGGAGTGTCGGAGGTGTACCTGGGAGTGTGAGAAGTGGCACTGGGTGAGCCTGGAGGTGTACCTGGGAGTTTCAGAGGTACCTGGGAGTGTCGGAGGTGTACCTGTGAGTGTGAGAGAGTGTACCTGGGAGTGTCGAGGTACCTGGGAGTGTTGAAGGTTGTACCTGGGAATATCGGAGGTGTACCTGGGAATATCGGAACCAGGAGGCCGAGGTGTACCCTGGAGTGTCTGAGGCACCTGGGAGTGTCAGAGGTGCCTAGGAGTGTCACAGGTGCACTTGGGAGTGTCAGTGGTGCACCTGGGAGGTCTGAGGTACCTGGCGGCACGAGGTGTACCTGGGAGTGTCAGAGGGTGTACCTGGGAGTGTCAGAGGTGTGCCTGGGAGTGTCAGAGAGATACCTGAGAGTGTCAGAGGGTTCTGAGTGTTGGATGTGTACCTGGAGTGTCAGAGGTACCAGGAATGTCAGTGAGTAACTGGGAGTGCTCAGAGGTACCTGGGAGTGTCAGAGGTACCTGGGAGGTCAGAGGTGTACCTAGGAGTGTCAGAGGTGTGCCTGGGAGTTCAAGGTACCTGGGAGTGTCTTGGGTACCTGGGAGTGTCTGGGGTGTACCTGGAGTGTCTGGGTGTACCTGGGAGTGTCAGGAGGTAACGGGAGAGTCAGGGGTGTACCAGGGAGTGTCAGTGAGTACGTGGGAGTCTCAGATGTGTACCTGGGAGTTTCAGAGGTGCACTTGGAGTGTCTGAGGTGTACCTGGGAGTGTCAGAGTTGTACCTGGGAAGCTGGAGGTGTACCTGGGAGTGGATAAGTGTACCTGGGTTTGTCGGAGGTACCTGGGAGTCGGAGGTGTACCTGGCAGTGTCATGTAGTACCTGGGAGTGTCAGAGGTGTCCCTGGGCGTGTCAGAGGTACCAGGAGTGTCAGAGGTGTACCTGGGAGTGTCTGAAGTGTACCTGGGAGTGTCTTGGTGTACCTGGAGTGTCTGGGGTGTACCTGGGGAGTGTCTGGGGGTGTACCTGGGAGTGTCAGAGGTGCACCTGGGAGTGTCAGGGGTGTACCAGAATGTCAGTGGAGTACTGGGAGTCTCAGACGTACCTGGGAGTTTCAGAGGTGTACCTGGGAGTGTTTGAGGTGTACCTGGGAGGTTGGAGTTGTACCTGAGTCTGGAGGTGTACCTGGGAGTGTGATAAGTGTGCCTGGGTTTGTCGGAGGTGTACCTGGGAGTCGGAGGTGCACCTGGCAGTGTCAGCGGTGTACCTGGGAGTGTCAAAGGTGTCCCTGGGAGTGTCAGAGGTACCTGGAGGTCAGAGGTACCTGGAGTTTCAGAGGTGTGCCCGGGAGTGTCGGAGGTGTACCTGGGAGGTCAGAGGTGCACATGGAAGTGTCAGGAGGTGTACCTGAGTTTCAGAGGTGTACCCGGGAGTGTCGGAGGTGTACCTGGGAGTGTGAGAAGTGCACTGGGAGGTCGGAGGTGTACCGTGGAGTTTCAGAGGTGTACCTGGGAGTGTCGGAGGTGTACCTGGGAGTGTGAGAAGTCCTGAGTGTCGGAGGTGTACCTGGGAGTGTCAGCGTTGTACCTGGGAATATCGGAGGTGTACCTGGGAATATCGGAGGTGAACGAGGGAGTGTCAGATGTGCCCTGGAGTGTCTGAGGTGCACCTGGGAGTGTCAGAGTTGTGCCTAGGTGTGTCAGAGGTGCACTTGGGAGGTCAGGTGCACCTTGAGTGTCTGAGGTGTACCTGGAGGCCGAGGTACCTGGGAGCGCGGTGTACCTGGGAGTGTTAGAGGTGTACAGGGGAGTGACAGAGGAGCACCTAGGAGTGTCAGAGGTACCTGGGAGTGTCAGAGGTGTACCTGGCAGTATCGTAGGTGTACCTGGGAGTGTCAGAGGTGTACCTTGGAGTGTCAGAGGTGTACCTGGGGTGTCAGAGATATACCAGAGTGTCAGAGGTTTATCTGGGAGTGTTGGACGTGTACCTGGGAGTGTCAGAGGTGTACCAGGAATGTCAGTGGAGTAACTGGGAGTGTCAGAGGTGTACCTGGGAGTGTCAGGAGGTGTACCTGGAGTGTCAGAGGTGTACCTGGGAGTGTCAGAGGTGTACCTAGGAGTGTCAGAGGTGTGCCTGGGAGTGTTCAGTGTACCTGGGAGTGTCTGGGGTGTACCTGGGAGTGTCGGGTGTACCTGGGAGTGTCTGGGGTGTATCTGGGAGTGTCAGAGGTGTACCCTGGAGAGTCAGAGCACATTAGGAGTGTCAGTGGCACCTGGAATGTCAGAGGTTTACCTGGGAGTGTCGGAGGTGTACATGGAGTGTCAGAGGGTTCCTGGGAGTGTCAGAGGTGTACTTGAGAGTGTCTGAGGTGTATCTGGGAGTGTCTGAGGTGTACCTGGAGGTGTCGAGGTGTACCAGGGTATGTCAGTGGAGCACCTTACTGTCAAAGGTGCCCTGGGAGGTCAGAGGTGTGCCTGGCAGTGTCAGAGGTGTCCCTTGGAGTTTCAGAGGGTGTACCTGGGAGTGTCAGAGGTGCACCAGGAATGTCAGTGGAGTACCTGGGAGTGTCAAGGTGTCCCTGGGAGGTCAGAGGTGTACCTGGGAGTGTCAGAGGTACCTTGAGTTTCAGAGGTGTACCTGGGAGGGTCGGAGGTGTACCTGGGAGTGGAGAAGTGTCCTGGGAGTGTCGGAGGTGTACTGGAGTGTCAACAAGTAGCCTGGGAATATCGGAGGTGCCTGGGAATATCGGAGGTGTACCAGGAGGTCAGAGGTGTACCTGGGAGTGTCTGAGGTGTACCTGGGAGTGTCAGAGGTGTGCCTAGGAGGTCAGAGGTGCACTTGGGAGTGTCAGTGGTGCACCTTGGAGTGTCTGAGGTGCACTGGGAGGTTAGAGGTGTACCTGGGAGTGTCAGAGATATACCTGAGAGTGTCAGAGGTGTATTTGGGAGTGTTGGACGTGGCACCTGGGAGTGTCAGGTGTACCAGGAATGTCAGTGGAGTAACCTGGAGTGTCAGAGGTGCCTAGAGTGTCTGAAGTGTACCTGGAGTGTCTGGGGTACCTGGGAGTGTCTGGGGTGTACCTGGGAGTGTCAGAGGTGTACCTGGGAGTGTCAGAGGTGCACCTGGCAGTTTCAGGTGTACCTGGGAGTGTCAGAGGTGCACTGGGAGTGTCAGAGGCACTGTCAGAGGTACCTGGAGTGTCAGAGATATACCTGAGAGTGTCAGAGGTGATGGGCGGTTGGACGTACCTGGGAGGTCAGAGGTGTACCAGGAACAGTGGAGTAACTGGGAGTGTCAGAGGTGCCTAGGAGTGTCTGAAGTGTACCTGGGAGTGTCTGGGTGTACCTGGAGTGTCTGGGGTGTACCTGGGGTCAGAGGTGTACCTAGAGCCAGGTGTACCAGGAGTCAGTGAGTACCTGGGAATGTCAGAGGTTTACCTGGGAGGTCGCAGGTGCATGGGAGGTCAGAGGTGTAACTGGAAGTGTCAGAGGTACTTGAGAGTGTCTGAGGTGTACCTGGGAGGTCTGAGGTGTACCTGGGAGGTCAGGTTGTACCTGGGAATATCGGAGGTACCAGGAGTGTCACAGAGTACCTGGGAGGTGGAGAGGTGTACCTGGGCACGAGGTGCTCCTGGGAGTGTCTGAGGTGTACCTGGAGTGTCCGGAGGTGTACGTGGGGAGTGTCTGAGGTGTACCTGGGAGTGTCAGAGAAGAACCAGGGAGTGTCACAGGAGTATCTGGAGGGGAGAGGTGTACCTGGGGGTATGAGAGGTGTACCTGGAAGTGCCTGAGGTGTACCTGGAGTGTCAGGGGTGTACCTGGGAGTGTCTGATGTGTACCTGGGAGTGCCTGGAGGGCACCTGGGAGTGTCAGGGAGAACCAGGAGTGAAAGAGGTGTGACCTGGGAGTGTCAGAGTTGTACCAGGGAGGTCAGAGGTGTAACTGGGAATGTCAGAGGTGTACCAGGGATTGTCAGTGGAGCATGGGGAGTCTCAAAGGTGTACCTGGGAGTACGGAGGTAACTGAATATCGGAGGTATACCTGGGAATATGGGAGGTACCTGGGAGGTCAGAGTGTACCTGGGAGTAGCTGAGACACTGGAGGCATGAGCACTGGAGTGTCAGAGGTACCTGGCAGTGTCAGAGGTGTACCTGGAGTGTCGGAGGTGTACCTGGGAGTGTCACAAGAGTAGCCTGGGAGTGTCAGGAGGTGTACCTGGCAGTGTCAGAGGTGTACCTGGGAGGTCACAAGAGTACCTGGGAGTGCCGAGGTGTACCTGGGAGTGTCAGAGGTACCTGGAGTGTCGGAGGTGCACCTGGGAGTGCCAAGAGTACCTGGGAGGTCAGAGGTGTACCTGAGTGTCAGAGTTGTACCTGGGAGGTCGGAGGTGTACCTGGGAGTGTGAGAAGTGTACCTGGGTTTGTCGGAGGTGTACATGGGAGTCGGAGGTGTCCCTGGGAGTGTCAGTGGAGTACCTGGGAGTGCAGCCCTGGGAGTGTCAGAGGTGTACCTGGGAGTGTCAGAGGTGTACCTGGGAGTGTCTGACGTGTACTTGGGAGTGTCAGGAGGTGTCCCAGAGTGTCATGGTGTACCTGGGAGGTCTGAGGTGCACCTGGGAGGTCAGAGGTACCCAGGAGTGCAGAGGTGTACTTGGGAGGTCAGAGGTACCTGGGAGGTCAGGCGGTGTACCTGGGAGTGTCAGCGGGTACCTGGGAGTGTCTGAGGTGTACCTGGGAGTGACAGAGGTGCCTGGGAGGTCAGAGGCACTTGGGGAGTGTCAGAGGTGTACCTGTGAGTGTCAGAGGTACCAGGGAATGTCGTGGAGTACCTGGGAGGTCAAGGTGTCCCTGGGATTGTCAGAGGTGTACCTGGGAGTGTCAGAGGTGTACCTTGGGAGTTTGAGGTGTACCTGGGAGTGTCGGAGGTGTCACTTGGGAGTGTGAGAAGGAAATTTGGGGGTGTCGGAGGTGTACCTGAGTTTCAGAGGTACCTGGGAGTGTCGGAGGTGTACCTGGGGGTGTGAGAAGTGTACATGATTGTCGGAGATGTACCTGGGAGTGTCAGCGTGGTACCTGGAAATATCGGAGGGTACCTGGGATTATCGGAGGTGTACCAGGAGTCAGGTGTACCTGGAGGTCTGAGGTGTACCTGGGAGTGTCAGAGGTGTGCCTAGAGTGTCAGGAGGTGCACGTGGAGTGCAGAGGGGTACCTGAGTGTCAGAGGTGTACCTGGCAGTATCGTAGGTGTACCTGGGAATGTCAGAGGTGTACCTGGGAGTGTCAGGAGGTGTATCTGGGAGTGTTGGACGTACCTGGGAGGCGTAGAGGTGTACCAGGAATGTCAGTGGAGTAACTGGGAGTGTCAGAGGTGTACCTGGGAGTGTCAGAGGTGTACCTGGAGTGTCAGAGGTACCTGGGAGTGTCAGAGGTGTACCCAGGGAGTGTCAGTGAGCAACTGGGAGGTCAGAGGTGTACCTGGGAGTGTCAGGAGTACCTGGGAGTGTCAAAGGTGTCTCCTGGGAGTGTCAGAGGTACCTGGAGTGTCAGAGGTGTACCTTGGATTAGAGGTGTACGAGTGTCGGAGGTACCTGAGGTGAGGAGGTACCTGGAGGGTCGGAGGTGTACCTGGGAGTGCACAGCGTTGTACCTGGGAATGTCGGAGGTACCTGGGAATATCGGAGGTGTACCAGGAGTGTCAGAAGTGCCTGGGAGTGTCTGAGGTGTACCTGGAGTGTCAGAGGTGCCCAGGAGTGTCAGAGGTGCATTTGGGAGTGTCAGTGGTGCACCTTGGGTGTCTGAGGTACCTGGGAGTGTTCAGGGTGTATCAGGGGTGACAGAGGAGTACCTAGGGTGTCAGAGGTGTACCTGGGTGTCAGAGGTGTGCCTCAGCATTATCGTGGAGTGTGCCTGGGAGTGTCAGAGGTGTATCTGGGGTGTCAGAGGTGCCTGGGGTGTCAGAGGTGTACCTGGGGTGTCAGAGATATGCCTGAGGAGTGTCAGAGGTGTATCTGGGGTGTTGGACGTGTACCTGGGAGTGTCAGAGGTGTACCAGGGAATGTCAGTGGGTAACTGGGAGTGTCAGGGTGTGCCTAGGAGTGTCTGAAGTGTACCTGGGGTGTCTGGGGTGTACTGGGGTGTCTGGGGTACCTGGGAGTGTCAGGTGTACCTGGGAAGTCAGGGGTGTACCAGGAGTGTCAGTGGGTACATGGGAATGTCAGAAGTTTGCCCAGAAGTGTCGCAGGTGTACATGGAGTGTCAGGGTGTAACTGAGTGTCAGAGGTGTGCCTGGGAGTGTCTGAGGTTGTACCTGGAGTGTCTGAGGTACCTGGGAGTGTCAGCGTTGTAGGTGGGATATCGGGGTGTGGGAATATCGGAGGTGTTCAGGGGTGTCTGGGAGTGGGGTGTGAGAGGTGTGCAGGGCATCAGAGGTGTACCTGGGAGTGTCTGATGTGTACCTGGGGTGTCCGAGGTGTGCGTGGGGTGTGGGGTGTGCCTGGGGTGTCAGAGAAGAACCAGGGGTGTCCAGGGTATCTGGGAGTGTGAGAGGTGTACCTGGGGTATGAGAGGTGTACCTGGAAGTGCCTGAGGGTACTGGGAGTGTCGGGGGTGTACCTGGTGTCTGATGTGTACTTGGGGTGTCTGAGGTGTGTCCTGGGAGTGTCAGGGAAGACAGGGTGAAGAGGTGTGCCTGGGAGTGTCAGAGGTGTAACTGGGAATGTCAGGGTGTGCAGGAGGTGTCAGTGGAGTACATGGTCTCAAGGTGTACCTGGGAGTTATCGGAGGTGTACCTGGGAATATCGAAGGTATACCTGGGAATATCGGAGGTGTACAGGGTGTCAGAGTGTACCTGGGAGTGTCGGAGGTGTCCTGGGAGTGTCACAAGAGTACCTGGGAGTGTCAGAGGGTGTACCTGGCAGTGTCAGAGGTGTACCTGGTGTCGGAGGTATGCCTGGGGAGTGTCAGGGGAGTACCTGGGAGTGTCAGGTGTACCTGGCAGTGTCAGAGTTGTACCTGGGGTGTCACAAGAGTACCTGGGGAGTGTCAGAGGTGTACCTGGAGTGTCAGAGGTGTACCTGGAGTGTCAGAGGTGTGCCAGTGTCAGGGTTTACCTGGGAGTGTCGGGGTGTACCGTGGAGTTTCAGAGGGTGTACCTGGGAGTGTCGGAGGTGTGCCTGGGAGTGTGAGAGTGTACCTGGAGTGTCGGAGGTGTGCCTGGGGTGTCAGCGTTGTACCTGGGAATATCAGGAGGTGTACCTGGGAATATCGGAGGTGAACGAGGGAGTGTCAGATGTGTACCTGGGAGTGTCTGAGGTGTACCTGGGAGTGTCAGAGTTGTGCCTAGGTGTGTCAGGGTGCATGGGAGTGTCGTGGTGCCTTGGGTGTCTGGGTGTACCTGGGGTGTCAGGGTGTGCCTGGGAGTGTCAGCGGTGTGCCTGGGAGTGTTAGAGGTGTATCAGGAGTGACAGAGGGATGCCTAGGGGGTGTCAGAGGTGTGCCTGGGTGTCAGAGGTGTACCTGGCAGTATCGTATGTGTGCCTGGGAGTGTCAGAGGTGTACCTTGGAGTGTCAGAGGTGTACTGGGAGTGTCAGAGATATACCTCAGAGAGTGTCAGAGTTTATCTGGGAGTGTTGGACGTGTACCTGGGGTGTCAGAGGTGTACCAGGGAATGTCAGTGGAGTAACTGGGAGTGTCAGGGGTGTACCTGGGAGTGTCAGAGGTGTACCTGGGGTGTCAGAGGTGTACCTGGGGAGTGTCAGAGGTGTGCCTAGGGTGTCAGAGGTGTGCCTGGGGGTGTCTGAAGTGTACCTGGGGTGTCTGGGGTGTGCCTGGTGTCTGGGGTGTGCCTGGGGAGTGTCTGGGGTGTCTGGGGAGTGTCAGAGGTGTACCTCAGAGTCAGGAGTGTGCCAGGGGTGTCAGTGGAGTACCTGGGAATCAGGGGTTTACCTGGGATGTCGGAGGTGTACATGGAGTGTCAGAGGGGTTCCTGGGAGTGTCAGGGTGTGCTTGAGAGTGTCTGAGGTGTATCTGGGGATGTCTGAGGTGTGCCTGGGAGTGTCAGGGTGTGCCAGGGTATGTCAGTGGAGTGCCTGGTACTGTCAAAGTGTTCCTGGGAGTGTCAGAGGTGTGCCTGGCAGTGTCAGTGTCCCTTGGGTTTCAGGGTGTACCAGTGTCAGAGGTGTACCAGGGAATGTCAGTGGAGTACCTGGGAGTGTCAAGGTGTCCCTGGGGGTGTCAGAGGTGTGCCTGGGGTGTCAGAGGTGTGCCTTGGGTTTCAGAGGTGTGCCTGGGGTGTCGGAGGTGTGCCTGGGAGTGTGAGATGTGCCTGGGTGTCGAGGTGTGCTGGTGTCAGCGTTGTACCTGGGAATATCGGAGGTGTACCTGGGAATATCGGAGGTGTACCAGCAGTGTCAGAGGTGTACCTGGAGTGTCTGAGGTGTGCCTGGGAGGTGTCAGAGGTGTGCCTAGGGTGTCAGAGGTGCACTTGGGAGTGTCAGTGGTGCTGGAGGTGTCTGGGTGTGCCTGGGGTGTTAGAGGTGTGCCTGGGAGTGTCAGAGATATGCCTGAGAGTGTCAGAGGTGTGTTGGGAGTGTTGGACGTGTGACCTGGGGTGTCAGAGGTGTACCAGGGAGTGTCAGTGGAGTAACTTGGAGTGTCAGAGGTGTGCCTAGGGTGTCTGAAGTGTGCCTGGGGTGTCTGGGTGTGCCTGGGGTGTGGGGTGTGCCTGGGGTGTCAGAGGTGTGCCTGGGGTGTCAGAGGTGTACCTGGCGGTTTCGTGGGTGTGCCTGGGGAGTGTCAGAGGTGTGCCTGGGGAGTGTCAGGGTGTACCTGGGAATGTCAGAGGTGTGCCTGGGGAGTGTCAGAGATATGCCTGAGAGTGTCAGAGGTGTATTTGGGCGTGTTGGACGTGTGCCTGGAGTGTCAGAGGGTGTACCAGGGAATGTCAGTGGAGTTAGGTCAGAGGTGTGCAGGGTGTCTGAAGTGTGCCTGGGGTGTCTGGGGTGTGCCTGTGGGTGTCTGGGGTGTGCCTGGGTGTCAGAGGTGTGCCTGGGAGGTCAGGGGTGTGCCAGGGGGTGTCAGTGGGTGCCTGGGGATGTCAGGGGTTTGCCTGGGAGTGTGTGGTGTGCATGGAGTGTCAGAGGTGTAACTGGTGTCAGAGGGTGTGCTTGAGGTGTCTGGGGTGTGCCTAGTGTCTGGTGTACCTGGGGTGTCAGCGTTGTGCCTGGGAATATCAGGTGTGCCTGGGAATATCGGAGGTGTGCAGGGGAGTGTCAGGTACCTGGGGTGTGAGAGGTGTACCTGGGAGCATCAGAGGTGTGCCTGGGGTGTCTGGGGTGTGCAAGTGTCAGGGTGTGCGTGGGGTGTCTGAGGTGTGCCTGGGTGTCAGGAAGAACCAGGGGGTGTCAGGGGTGTCTGGGATGTGAGGTGTGCCTGGTTGTGGGTGTGCCTGGGTGCCTGGGGTGTGCCTGGGTGTCAGGTGTGCCTGGGGTGTCTGATGTGTGCCTGGGGTGCCTGGGGTGTGCCTGGGGGTGTCAGGGGAGAACCAGGGGTGAAAGGGTGTGCCTGGGGTGTCAGAGTTGTGCCAGGGTGTCAGAGGTGTGACTAGGGAATGTCGAAGTGTGCAGGGATTGTCAGTGGGTACAAGTCTCAAAGGTGTACCTGGGAGTATCGGAGGTGTGCCTGGAATATCGGAGAGTATACTGGGAATATCGGAGGTGTACCTGGGGTGTCAGAGTGTACCTGGGGGTGTCGGAGGTATGCCTGGGGAGTGTCAGGAGTGCCTGGAGGTGTCAGAGGTGTGCCTGGCAGTGTCAGGGGTGTGCCTGGGAGTGTCGAGTGTGCCTGGGGTGTCACAAGGTGCTGGGGAGTGTCAGAGGTGTTCCTGGCAGTGTCAGGTGTGCCTGGGGAGTGTCACAGAGTGCCTGGGAGTGTGTCAGAGGTGTGCCTGGGGTGTCAGAGGTGTGCCTGGGAGTGTGGAGGTGCCTGGGGTGTCTCAAGGTGCCTGGGGTGTCAGGGGTGTGCCTGGGGAGTGTCAGAGTTGTGCCTGGGGTGTCGGAGGTGTGCCTGGGAGTGTGAGGTGTGCCTGGGTTTGTCAGTGTGCATAGGTCAGTGTCCTGGGAGTGTCAGTGCCTGGGGTGTCAGGTGCCCTGGGAGTGTCAGAGGTGTGCCTGGGGTGTCAGAGGTGTACCTGGGTGTCTGACGTGTGCTTGGGGTGTCAGAGGTGTCCTGGTGGTGTCAGCGGTGTGCCTGGGAGTGTCTGGGGTGTGCTGGGGGTGTCAGGGGTGTGCCTGTGAGTGTCAGAGGGTGTGCTTGGGAGTGTCAGGTGTGCCTGGGGTGTCAGCGGTGGCCTGGGAGTGTCAGCGGTGTGCCTGGGGAGTGTCTGGGGTGTGCCTGGGGTGACAGAGGTGTGCCTGGGAGTGTCAGAGGTGCACTTGGGAGTGTCAGAGGTGTACCTGTAGTGTCAGAGGGTGTGCCAGGGAATGTCAGTGGGTACCTGGGAGTGTCAAAGTGTCCCTGGGATTGTCAGAGGTGTACCTGGGGAGTGTCAGAGGTGTGCCTTGGGTTTCAGAGGTGTGCCTGGGGAGTGTCAGGTGTGCTTGGGAGTGTGAGAGTGTGCCTGGGGGTGTCGGAGGTGTGCCTTGGGTTTCAGAGGGTGTGCCTGGGAGTGTCGGAGGTGTGCCTGGGGGTGTGGGGTGTGCATGGGATTGTCGGAGATGTACTGGAGTGTCAGCGTGGTGCCTGGAAATATCGGATGTGTACCTGGGATTTATCGGAGGTGTGCCAGGGAGTGTCAGAGGTGTGCCTGGAGTGTCTGAGGTGTGCCTGGAGTGTCAGAGGTGTGCCTAGGAGTGTCAGAGGTGCGTGGGAGTGTCAGAGGTGTGCCAGGTGTCAGAGGTGTGCCTGGCAGTATCGTGGGTGTGCAGAGATGTCAGAGTGTGCACCAGAGTGTCAGAGGTGTGTCTGGGGTGTTGGACGTGTGCCTGAGAGTGTCAGAGGTGTACCAGGGAATGTCAGTGGAGTAACTGGGTGTCAGGGGTGTGCCTGGGAGTGTCAGAGGTGTGCCTGGGGTGTCAGAGGTGTACCTGGGGTGTCAGGGTGTGCCTGGGGTGTCAGTGGAGTAACTGGGAGTGTCAGAGGTGTACCTGGGAGTGTCAGTGGAGTGCCTGGGGTGTCAGGTGTCTGGGTGTCAGAGGTGTACCTGGTAGTGTCAGAGGTGTACCTTGGGTTTCAGAGGTGTGCTTGGGAGTGTCGGAGTGTTGCCTGGGGTGTGAAGTGTGCCTCGGAGTGTCGTGAGTGTGCCTGGGGTGTCAGCGTTGTGCCTGGAATGTCAGGTGTGCCGGATATCGGAGGTGTGCCAGGGGTGTCAGAAGTGTGCCTGGGTGTCTGGGGTGTGCACTAGGTGTCAGAGGTGTGCCTGGGGTGTCAGGGGTGGGGAGGTGTCAGTGGTGCCTTGGGTGTCTGGGTGTGCCTGGGGTGTTGGGTGTATCAGGGATTGACAGAGAGTGCCTGGGGTGTCAGAGGTGTGCCTGGGGTGTCAGGGTGTGCCTGGCGGTATCGTGGGTGTGCAGGTGTCACAGAGGTGTACCTGGGGGTGTCAGAGGTGTGCCTGGGGGTGTCAGAGGTGTGCCTGGGGAGTGTCAGAATATGCAAGTGTCAGAGGTGTATCTGGGGTGTTGGACGTGTGCCTGCAGTGTCAGAGACAGGGAATGTCAGTGGGTAACTGGGGTGTCAGAGGTGTGCTAGGGTGTCAGAGAGTGTACCTGGAGTGTCTGGGGTGTGCCTGGGGTGTGCTAGGTGTGCCTGGGTGTCAGGTGCCTGGGAGGTCGGGGTGTCAGGGGTGTCAGTGGAGTGCCTGGGAATGTCAGGGGTTTGCCTGGGAGTGTCGCAGGTGTGCATGGGTGTCAGAGGTGTAACTGGAAGTGTCAGAGGTGACTTGAGGTGTCTGGGTGGGGAGTGTCTAGGGGTGTGCCTGGGGTGTCAGCGTTGTACCTGGGGAATATCAGGTGTGCCTGAGAGATATCGGAGGTGTTCAGGGTGTGCGCAAGTGCCTGGGGTGTGAGAGGTGTGGCTGGGCATCAGAGGTGTGCAGGTGGTCGTGTGTGCCTGGGGTGTCCCAGGGTGTGCGTTGGGGTGTCTGGGGTGTGCCTGGTGTGAGACCAGGGAGTGTCACAGGGGTGTCTGGGGTGTGAGGTGTGCCTGGGGTGTGGGGTGTGCCTGGTGCAGTGTGCCTGGGGTGTCAGGGTGTGCCTGGGGAGTGTCTGATGTGTGTGTGTGCAGGGGTGTGCCTGGGGTGTCAGGGGAGAAGACAGGGGATTGAAGTGTGACTGAGTGTCAGAGGTGTGGCTGGGAATGTCAGAGGTGTGCCAGGGAGTGAATTGCAGGAGTCTCAAGGTGCCTGGGAGTATCAGGAGGTATCCTGGGAATATCGAGTACCTGGGAATATCAGACGTGTAGTCTGTCAGAGTGACATACCTGGGAGTGTCAGGTGTACCTGGGAGTGTCACAAGAGTACCTGGGAGTGTCAGAGGTGTGCCTGGCAGTGTCAGAGGTGTGCCTGGGAGTGTCGAGTATGCCTGGGGTCACAGAGGTGCCTGGGGTGTCAGAGGTGTGCCTGTGGTATGAGGTTGCCTGGGAGTGTCACAGAGTGCCTGGGGAGTGTCAGAGGTGTGCTAGGTGTCAGAGGTGTACCTGGGGTGTCAGAGGTGTGCCTGGGGTGTCAGAGTTGTACTGGGGAGTGTCGGAGGTGTGCCTGGGTGTAGAAGTGTGCCTGGGTTTGTCAGAGGTGTACATGGGGGTCGGAGGTGTCTGGGGTGTCAGTGGGTACCTGGGGTGTCAAGGTGTGCCCTGGGGAGTGTCAGAGGTGTGCCTGGGAGTGTCAGAGGTGTGCCTGGGGTGACTGGAGGTGTGCTAGGAGTGTCAGAGGTGTCCCTGGTGAGTGTCAGCGGTGTGCCCAGGGGTGTGGGGTGCTGGGGATGTCAGAGGTGTGCCTGTGAGTGTCGGAGGTGTGCCTGGGGAGTGTCTGGGGTGTGCTGGGGTGTCAGCAGGTGTACCTGGAGTGTCTGGGGTGTGGCCTGGGGGTCAGGAGGGTGCCTGGGGAGTGTCAGAGGTGCCTTGGGGGGTGTCAGGTGTACCTGTGAGTGTGGGGTGTGCCAGGGATTCAGGGAGTGCCTGGGGTCTGGTGTCCCTGGGGAGTGTGCCAGGGAGTGTCAGAGGTGTGCCTTGGGTTTCAGTGTGCCGGGAGTGTCGGGAGGTGTGCCTGGGGAGTGTGAGGGGTGTGCCTGGGGTGTCAGGAGGTGTGCAGCTTGGGTTTCAGAGGTGTGCCTGGGGTGTCAGGTGTACCCAGAGGTGTGAGAGTGTGCCTGGGATTGTCGGAGGTGTGCCAGTGTCAGCGTTGTGCCTGGTAATATCGAAGGTGTGCCTGTGATTATCAGGTGTGCCAGGGGTGTCAGAGGTGTGCCTGGGTGTCTGGGGTGTACCTGGGGGTGTCAGAGGTGTGCTAGGGTGTCAGAGGTGCACGTGGGGTGTCAGAGGTGTGCCTGGGGAGTGTCAGAGGTGTGCTGGCAGTATCGTGGGGTGTGCAGAGATGTCAGAGGTGTGCCTGGAGTGTCAGACGTGTATCTGGGAGTGTTGGACGTGTGCTGGGGAGTGTCAGAGGTGTTGGGGAATGTCAGTGGAGTAACTGGGAGTGTCAGAGATGGATGCAGACAGGGCCTCTGGGGTGTCAGAGGTGTGCCGGGTGTCAGGAGGTGCTGCCAGTTGTCAGAGGTTGTGCCATAGGTGTCTGAGAGTGTGCACCAGAGTTGTGGGTAGCACTGAAGTGTCAGAGGTGTGCATGGTTGATGCAGGGTTGTGCCTGGGGTGTCAGGTGTGCCTGGGAGTCAGGGTGTGACAGGGTGTCGTTGGTGCCTGGGATGTCAGAGGACACTGGAGGTGTCAGGTGTACATGGGTGTCAGAGGTGTGCCTGGGAGTGTCAGGATCAGAGGTGTGCCTGAGTGTCGGAGGTGTGCCTGGGGTGTCACAGGTGTACATGGGAGTTAGCAGAGGTGGCTGGCGTTGTCAGAGGTGTGCCTGGGGAGTGTCAGAGATGTGCCTGGGTGTCAGAGTATGCTGGGATGTCAGGAGGTGTGCCAGTGTCAGAGTGCCTGAGAGTGTCAGAGGTGTGCCTGGCGGTGTCAAGGGTGGCCTGGGGTGAGATGTGCCTGGGGTGTCAGAGGTGTATCTGGGAGTGTCGGACATGTGCCTGGGGAGTGTTAGAGGTGTATCAGGGATGTCAGTGGAGTGCTTGGGGAGGTGTGCCTGGGGTGTCGGAGGTGTGCCTGGGGAGTGTCAGGGAGTGCCTGGGAGTGTCAGAGGTGTGCCTGGCAGTGTCAGAGGTGTACCTGGGGTGTCAGAGATGTGCCTGGGGTGTCAGATGTGTATCTGGGAATGTCAGTGGAGTACTTGGGAGTGTCAGAGGTGTGCCTGGGGTGTCAGAGATGTACCTGGGAGTGTCAGAGGTGTATCTGGGACTGTCGGACGTGTGCCTGGGAGTGTCAGGTGTGTGACTGGGAGTGTCAGAGGTGTGACTAGGAATGTCAGAGGTGTGCCAGGTGTCAGTGGGTTCCTGGGGCCTCAAGGTGTACAGAATCGGAGGTGTACCTCTGAATATCAGGAGGTGTGCCTAAGGTGTCAGAGTGCCTGGGGAGTGTCGGAGGTGTGCCTGGGAGTGTCAGGGAGTGCCTGAGAGTGTCAGAGGTGTGCCTGGGAGGTCGGAGGTGTGCCTGTGAGTGTCTGGGGTGTGCCTGGGGTGTCAAGGTGTGCCTGGGGAGTGTCAGGGGTGTGCCTGGGGTGTCGGAGGTGTGCCTGGGGCGTGAGGGTGTGGGGTGTCGGAGGTGTGCCTAGGAGTCGGAGGTGTGCCTGGCAGTGTCAGCGGTGTGCCTAGGAGTGTCAGAGGTGTACCAGGGAATGTCAGTGGAGCTTTTAGGAATTCAAGGGTGTGCCTGGGGTGTCAGAGGTGTGCCTGGGGTGTCAGAGGTGTGCCTGGGGTGTCAGGTGTGCCTGGGGTGTTGGGGTGTATCAGGGGTGACAGAGGCACCAGTGTCAGAGGTGTGCCTGGGAGTGTCAGGTGTGCCTGGGGTGTCAGGGGAATACATGGGTGTCAGGTGTGCCTGGGTGTCAGAGTGTGCCTAGGGTGTCAGGTTTGCTTGGGAGTGTCGAGTTGTACCTGGGGTGTCGGAGGCGGGATCTCAGAGATGTGGTGGGAGTGTCAGAGGTGGATCTGGGAGTGTCGGACAGGGTGTCAGGGGTGTGACAGAAGTGGCAGAGGTGTGAACTAGGGATGTCAGAGGTGTGCCAAAGTGTCAGTGGGTTCTGGGGTCTCAAAGGGGTGTGCCTGGGAGTATCAGTGTGCCTCAGATATCGGAGGTGTGCCTGGAGTGTCAGATGTGTGCCTGGGGGTGTCAGGTGTGCCTGGGGAGTGTCAGGGTACCTGGGAGTGTCAGGGTGTGCCTGGCAGTGTCAGGGGTGTACCTGGGGAGTGTCAGAGATGTGCCTGGGAGTGTCAGAGGTGTATCTGGGAGTGTCGGACATGTGCCTGGGGAGTGTTGGGGTGTGCAGGGAATGTCAGTGGAGTGCTTGGGAGTGTCAGAGGTGTGACTGGGGTGTCAGAGGTGTGCAGCAGGTGTCAGAGTGTGCCTGGGGTGTCAGGGTGTGCCTGGGGAGTGTCAGGTGTGCCTGGGGCGTGAGAGTGTACCTGGGGTGTCGGAGGTGTGCCTGGGGTGTCGGGTGTTGGGGATGTCAGAGGTGTGCCAGGGAATGTCAGTGGATTGCCTGGGAGTGTCAAGGTGTGCCTGGGGTGTTATGGGTGTGCCTGGGGTGTCAGAGGTGTGCCTGGGAGTGTCAGGGTGTGTGCCTGGGGAGTGTTGGGGTGTATCAGGGGGTGACAGAGGAGTGCCTAGGAGTGTCAGAGGTGTGCCTGGGCGTGTCGAGGTGTGCCTGGGGTATCGGAGGTGTGCCTGGAAGTGTCAGGTGTGCCTGGAGTGTCAGAGGTGTGCCTGGGGTGTCAGAATATGCAGGGAGTGTCAGAGATGTATCTGGGAGTGTTGGACGTGTGCTTGGGGTGTCAGTGGTGTGCCTGAGGGATGTCAGTGGAGTAAATGGGGAGTGTCAGAGGTGTGCCAAGTGTCAGAGGTGCACCTGGGAGTGTCAGAGGTGTACTGGGGGTGTCAGGGTGTTCCTGGGAGTGTCAGAGGTGTATCTGGGGTGTCGGACGTGTGCTGGGAAGTGTTAGGGGTGTACCAGGGAATGTCAGTGGTGTGCCTGGAGTGTCAGGGTGTACAGAGTGTCAGAGGTGTTCCTGGGGTGTCAGAGGTGTGCCTGGGAGTGTCAGAGGTGTGCCAGGGGTGTCAGAGATGTGCAGGTGTCAGGAGGTGTGCCTGGGGTGTCGAGGTGTGGGGTGTCAGGTGTGCCTGGGGTGTCTGGGGTGTGCCTGGGGTGTCTGGGGTGTGCCTGGGGAGTGTCAGAGGTGTGCTTGGGGTGTCAGGGTGTACCAGGGGTGTCGGAGGGTGCCTGAGGGTTTCAGAGGTGTACCTGGGGAGTATCAGGTGTGCCTGGGGAGTGTCAGGAGGTGTGCACGGAGTGTCTGAGAGGTGTGCCTGGGGGTGTCAGAGGTGTGCCTGGGAGTGACAGAGGTGTGCCTGGGGTGTCAGAGGTGTGCCTGGGTGCATCAGGGGTGTGCCTGGGGGTGTCGGAGGTGTGCCAGGTGTCAGGTACTGGGATTGTGGAGGTGTACACAGGAGTGTCAGAGGTGTACATGGGGTGTCAGAGGTGTGCCTGAGGAGTGTCAGGAGGTGTATCTGGGAGTGTCGGAGGTGTGCCTGGGGTGTCAGGGGTGTAACTGGGAGTATGGGGGTTGACTAGGAATGTCAGAGGGTGTACCAGGAGTGTCAGTGGGTTCCTGGGAGTCTCAAGGGTGTGCCTGGGGTGTCGGAGGTGTGCCTCTGAATATCAGGTGTACCTAGGAGTGTCAGAGGTGTGCCTGGGGTGTCGGAGGTGTGCCTGGGGAGTGTGTAGGGTGCCTGAGGAGTGTCAGAGGTGTGCCTGAGTGTCAGAGTTGTGCCTGGGGTGTCAGAGGTGTGCCTGGGAGTGTCAGAGGTGTATCTGGGAGTGTCGGACATGTACAAGTGTTGGGGTGTGCCAGGGGAAGTGTGGTGGTGCTTGGGGTGTCAGAGGTGTGCCTGGGGTGTCAGGATGTGGCCCAGGTGTCAGAGGTATATCTGGAGTGTAGAGGTGTGCCAGGGGAGTGTCAGAGATGTGCCTGGGGTGTCGGAGGTGTGCCTGGAGTGTCTGGGGTGTGCCTGGGGAGTGTCAGAGGTGTGCCTGGGGAGTGTCAGGGGTGTGCCTGGGGTGTCTGGGGTGTGCCTGGGGTCTGGGGTGTGCCTGGGGTGTCAGTGGAGATCCAGGGGTTGAAAGGGGTGTCCTGGGGTGTCAGAGGTGTGCATGGGAGTGTCTGAGGTGTGCCTGGGGTGTCAGGGGTGTGCACAGGTGTCAGAGAATACCTGGGTGTCAGGGGTGTGCCAAGTGTCAGGGTGTGCCAGTGTCAGTGGAGATCAGGTTGAAGGTGTCCTGAGTGTCAGAGGTGTGCCAGGGGTGTCTTGAGTGTGCCTGGGGTGTGGGGCGTACCAGGAGTGTCAGAGGAATGCCTAGGGTGTCAGAGGTGTGCCTGGGGAGTGTCAGAGGTGTGCCTCAGGTGTCAGAGGTGTGCCTGGGGGTGTCAGAGGTGTGCCTGGAGTGTCAGGGGTGTGCCTGGGGTGTAAGAGGTGTGCCTGGGAGTGTCAGAGGTGTGCCTTGGGTGTCAGAGGTCTGCCTGGGAGCGTCAGGTGTGCCTGGGAGTGTCGGAGGTGTGCCTGGGGTGTGAGAGTGTGCCTGGGGTGTCAGGTGTTCTTGGGAGTGTCGGAGTGCTGGCAGTGTCAGCGGTGTGCCTGGGGAGTGTCAGAGGTGTACAGGGGAATGTCAGTGGGTGCACCTGAGTGTCAAGAGTGTGCCTGGGGTGTGGGGTGTGCCTGGGGTGTCAGAGGTGCAGGTGTCAGAGGTGTGCCTGGGGTGTCAGGTGTGCTGGGGTGAAGTGTGCCTGGGGTGTCTGGGGTGTGGCAGGTCAGAGGTGTGCAGGTGTGGGGTGTGCCTGGGGTGTGAGAGTGTCCTGGGGTGTCTGGGGTGTGTGTGCAGGTGTGCCAGGGGTGTGACCTGGGGGTGTCAGAGGTGTGCCCAGGGTGTCGGGTTTGCCTGGGGTGTAAAGTGTGCCTGGGGAGTGTCGTGGGTATGCCTGGGGTGTCTGGGGTGTGCCTGGCAGTGTCTGTGGTGTGCCTGGCAGTGTCTGGGGTGTGCCTGGGCAGTGTCTGGGGGTGTGCCGGGTGTCAGAGGTGTGCAGGGTGTCAGGGGTGTGTCTGGGGTGTCGGACGTGTGCATGGTGTCAGAGGTGTGCCAGGGAATGTCAGTGGAGTGCCTGGGGAGTGTCAGAGGTGGCCTGGGAGTGTCAGAGGGTGTGCCTGGGGAGTGTCAGAGGTGTGCCTGGAGTGTCAGGGTGTGCAGGGGAGTGTCAGAGGTGTGCCTGGGGTGTCGGAGGTGTGCCTGGGAGTGTCTGGGGTGTAAATGGGGAGTATCTGGGGTGTGGCCTGGGGTGTCTGGGGTGTGCTGCTGGGTGTCACAGGTGTGCCTGGGAGTGTCAGGGATGTGCCTGGGGAGTGTCAGGGGTGTGCCAGGGGTGTCAGTGGGTGCCTGGGGTGACAGAGGTGTGCCTAGTGTCGGAGGTGTGCATGGAGTGTCAGGAGGTGTGCCTGGCAGTGTCAGCGGTGTGCCTGGGAGTGTCAGAGTGGCCTGGGAGTGTCTGAGGGGTGTGCCTGGGGTGTCAGAGGTGTGCACCTGGGAGTGTCAGTGGAGAACCAGGGGTGAAAGGGGTGTGCTTGGGTGTCAGAGGTGTGCAGGGGGGTCTGGGGTGTGCCTGGGGTGTCAGAGGTGTGCCAGGAGTGTCAGAGGAATGCCTAGGAGTGTCAAGGTGTGCCTGGGGTGTCAGATGTGTGCCTAGGAGTATCGGAGGTTGCCTGGAGTGTGGGTTGTGCCTGGGGTGTCAGGCGGACCTGGGAGTGTCAGAGGTGTGCCTGGGAATTATCAGGGGTGCCAGGGTGTCAGTGAAGTATCTGGGAGTCTCAAGGTGTGCCTGGAGTATCGGAGAATATCAGGAGGTGTACCGAATATCAGGGAGGTGTACCAGGGAGTGTCAGAGGTGTGCCTGGGAGTCTCAGAGGTGAACCAGGGAGTGTCAGAGGAGTACCTGGGAGTGTGTCAGAGGTGTGAGGGAGTGTCAGTGGAGTACCAGTGTCAAGGTGTGCCTGGGTGCATCAGAGGTGTACCTGGGAATATCGGAGGTGTGCCTTCGAATATCGGAGGTGTGCCTGGGAGTATCAGAGGTGTGCCTGGGAGTGTCGGAGGTGTGCCTGGGAGTGTCACAGGAGTACATGGGATTGTCAGGGTGTACCTGGCGTCAGGGTGTGCCTAGTGTCAGAGATGTGCCTGGAGTGTCAGAGGTGTATCAGGGAGTGTCGGACGTGCCTGGGGAGTGTCAGGTGTAACTAGGAGTGTCAGAGTGTAACTAGGAATGTCAGAGGTGTACCAGAGTGTCAGTGGGTTCCTGGGAGTCTCAAAGGGTACCTGGGAGTTATCGGAGGTGTACCTCTGAATATCGGAGGTGTACCTAGGAGTGTCAGAGGTGTACCTGGGGAATGTCGGAGGTGCCTGGGGGTGTCACAGGAGTACCTGGGAGTGTCAGAGGTGTGCCTGGCAGTGTCAGAGGTGTGCCTGGGGTGTCAGAGATGTGCCTGGGGAGTGTCAGAGGTGTATCTGAGGTGTCGGACATGTACCTGGAGTGTTAGAGGTGTACCAGGGGATGTCAGTGGGTGCTTGGGAGTGTCAGGGGTGTGCCTGGGATTGAGATGTGCCTGGGGTGTCAGAGGTGTGTCTGGGGGTGTGGACGTGTGCCTGGGAGTGTGCAGGGTGTAACTGGGAGTGTCAGAGGTGTAGCTAGGAATGTCAGAGGTGTACCAGGATGTCAGTGGGTTCTGGGAGTCTCAAGGTGTTCCTGGGGAGTATCGGAGGTGTGCCTCTGAATATCGGAGAGTGTGCCTGGGAGTGTCAGAGGTGTGCGCAAGGTGTCGGAGGTGTGCCTGGAGTGTCAGAGGGTGTGCTAGGAGTGTGTCAGAGGTGTGCAGTGTCTGAGGTGTGCAAGTGTGCTGGGGTGGTGTGCCTGGGGTGTCAGAGGTGTGCCTGGTGTCAGAAGTGCAGGGGGAGTGTCACAGGGGCGAGTTGGGGAGGTGTACCTGGGAGTGTGAGGTTGTGCAGAAGGTCTGAGGGTGTGCCAGGGTGTCAGGAATGCCTGGGGTGTCTGAGGTGTGCAGGTGTCTGGGGTGCCTGGGAGTGTCAGTGGGATCCAGGGAGTGAAGGAGTGTGCCTGGGGTGTCAGAGGTGTGCCAGGGAGTGTCAGAGGTGTGCCTGGGGTGTCAGGGGTGTGCCTGGGGAGTGTCAGAGGTGTGCCAGGGAATGTCAGTGGTGTACCTGGGGTGTCAAGGTGTACCTGGGGTGTCAGAGGTGTGCTGGGGTTGTCAGAGGTGTGCCTGGGAATTATCAGAGGTGTGCTTGAGGGTGTCAGGAGTGTGCACCAAGTGTGAGGTGTGCCTGGAGTGTCTGGGGTGTGCCTGGCGGTGAGGTGTACCGGAGGTGTCGGAGGTGTGCCTGGGGTGTGAAGTGTGCCTGGGGTGTCTGGGGTGTGCCTGGAGGGGTCACAGGTGTGCCGGAGGTGTCAGAGGTGTGCCTAGGGATGTCAGAGGTGTACTGGGTGTCTGGGTTTGCCTGGGGTGTAGAGGTGTGCCTGGGGTGTCGTGGGTATGCCTGGGGTGTCAGAGGTGTGCCTGGCGGTGTCTGGGGTGTGCCTGGCAGTGTCAGGGTGTGCCTGGCGGTGTCTGGGGTGTACTGGGTGTCAGAGGTGTGCCTGGGGTGTCAGAGGTGTCTGGGGTGTCAGACGTGTGCCAGTGTCAGAGGTGTGCCAGGGATGTCAGTGGAGTGCCTGGGAGTGTCAGAGGTGTGCCTGGGGTGTCAGGGTGTGCCAAGGGTGTCAGGGTGTGCCTGGGAGTGTCGGAGGTGTGCCTGGGGTGTCTGGGTGTAAATGGGGTATCTGGGGTGTGCCCTGGGGTGTCTGAGGTGTGCCTGGGGAGTGTCACAGGTGTGCCTGGGGTGTCAGAGGTGTGCCGGAGTGTCAGGTGTGCCAGGGGTGTCAGTGGAGTACCTGGGGTGACAGAGGTGTGCCTGGGGTGTCGGAGGTGTGCATGGAGTGTCAGGGTGTGCCTGGCAGTGTCAGCGGTGTGCCTGGGGAGTGTCAGAGGTGTGCCTGGGGAGTGTCTGGGGTGTGCCTGGGGTGTCAGAGGGTGCAGGAGTGTCAGTGGAGAACCAGGGGAGTGAAAGGGTGTGCCTGGGAGTGTCAGGGGTGTGCAGGGGTGTCTGAGGTCCTGGGGTGTCAGGGGTGTGCCAGGGGGTGTCAGAGGAATGCCTGGGTGTGGGACTGGGGTGTCAGATGTGTGCCAGGGTATCGGAGGTTTACTTGGGGAGTGTCAGGTTGTACCTGGGGAGTGTCGGAGGCGGACGCAGGGGTGTCAGAGGTGTGCCTGGGGAGTATCAGGGTATACCAGGGATGTGAAGTATCTGGAGTCTCAAAGGTGTACCTGGGAGTATCGGAGGTGTACTGGAATATCAGGTACTGGGAATATCAGGATGTGGGGAGTGTCAGAGAGTGTGCAAGTCTCAGAGGTGAACCAGGGGTGTCAGAGGATCACCTGGAGTGTCAGGTGTGCCAGGGGTGTCAGTGGAGTACCTGAGTCTCAAGGTGTGCCTGGGTGCGTCAGAGGTGTACCTGGCAGTGATGAGTGTGCCTGGGGAGTGTCAGAGTGTACCTGGGAGTGTCAGAGGTGTATCTGGGAGTGTCGGACGTGTGCCTGGGAGTGTCAGGGGTGTAACTGGGAGTGTCAGAGGTGTAACTAGGAATGTCAGAGGTGTACCAGGAGTGTCAGTGGGTTCCAAGTCTCAAGGTGTACCTGGGAGTATCAGGTGTACCTCTGAATATCGGAGGTGTACCTGGGGAGTGTCAGAGGTGTGCGGGAGTGTCGGAGGTGTGCCTGGGGTGTCACAGGGAGTGCATGGGATTGTCAGAGGTGTGCCTGGCAGTGTCAGAGGTGTGCCTGGGGAGTGTCAGAGATGTGCCTGGGAGTGTCAGAGGTGTATCTGGAGTGTCGGACGTTGCCTGGGAGTGTCAGGGTGTAACTGGGAGTGTCAGAGGTGTAACTAGGAATGTCAGAGGTGTACCAGGAGTGTCAGTGGGTTCCTGGGAGTCTCAAAGTGTGCCTGGGAGTATCGGAGGTGTACCTCTGAATATCGGAGGTGTGCCTAGGGTGTCAGAGGTGTGCCTGGGAGTGTCGGAGGTGTGCCTGGGGTGTCACGGGAGTACCTGAGAGTGTCAGAGTGTGCCTGGGTGTCAGGGTGTGCCTGGGAGTGTCAGAGATGCCTGGGAGTGTCAGAGGTGTATCTGGGAGTGTCGGACATGTGCCTGGGAGTGTTAGAGGTGTGCCAGGAATGTCAGTGGAGTGCTTGGGAGTGTCAGAGGTGTACCTGGGAGTGTCAGAGATGTGCCTGGGGTGTCAGAGGTGTGTCTGGGGTGTCGGACGTGTGCCTGGGAGTGTCAGGGGTGTGACTGGTGTCAGAGGTGTACCTGGGGTGTCAGGGGTGTGCCTGGGAGTGTCGGGTGTGCCTGGGGCGTCTGGAAGTGTGCCTGGGGTGTCAGAGGTGTACCTGGGGTCGAAGGTGTGTGCCTGGGAGTGTCAGAGGTGTGCCTGGGAGTGTCAGAGGTGTGCCTGGGGTGTCAGGGGTGTGCCTGGGAGTGTCAGAGGTGTATCAGGGGTGTCAGAGGTGTGACCTGGGAGTGTCAGGGGTGTGGCAGGTGTCAGAGGTGTGCCTGGGGTGTCAGGTGTGCCTGGGAGTGTCAGGAGGTGTGCCTGGGGGTGTCAGGGGTGTACCTGGGAGTGTCAGAGATATGCCTGGGAGTGTCAGGGGTGTATCTGGGAGTGTCAGAGGTGTACCTGGGGTGTCAGTGGTTGTACCAGGGAATGTCAGTGGAGTACATGGGAGTGTCAAAGGTGTACCTGGGGAGTGTCAGAGGTGTGCCTGGGGTGTCAGAGGTGTGCCTGGAGTGTCAGGGGTGTGCCTGGGGTGCTGGGGTGTATCAGGGAGTGACAGAGGAGTACCTAGGGGAGGTGTGCCTAGGTCAGAGGTGTACCTGGGGTGTCAGGAGGTGTGCCTGGGGTGTCAGAGGTGTACTGGGGTGTCAGAGGTGCACAGTGTCAGAATTGCCTGGGTGTCAGGGGTGTACCTGGGAGTGTTGGAGTGTGCCTGGGAGTGTCAGAGGTGTACCAGGGATGTCAGTGGAGTAAATGGGAGTGTCAGAGGTGGCTGGGAGTGTCAGAGGTGGCTGGAGTGTCAGGGGTGTGCCTGGGGTGTCAGAGGTGTGCCTGGGAGTGTCAGAGGTGTACCGAGGAATGTCAGTGGAGTACCTGGGAGTGTCAGAGGTGTGCCTGGGAGTGTCAGAGGTGTGCCTGGGAGTGTCAGAGGTGTACCTGGGAGTGTCAGAGGTGTGCCAGGGAGTGTCAGAGGTGTGCCTGGGGTGTCAGGAGGTGTGCCTGGGGTGTCAGGTGTGCCTGGGAGTGTCAGAGTGTGCCTGGGGTGTCAGAGGTGTGCCTGGGGGTGTCAGAGGTGTGCCTGGGATTGTCGGAGGTGTGCCTGAGGTGTCAGGTGTCTGGGGAGTGTCAGAGGTGTAACTAGGAATGTCAGAGGTGTGCCAGGAGTGTCAGTGGGTTCCTGGGAGTCTCAAGGTGTGCCTGGGGTATCGAGGTGTACCTCTGAATATCGGAGGTGTGCCTAGGAGTGTCAGAGGTGTGCCTGGGGAGTGTCGGAGGTGTGCCTGGGGAGTGTCAGAGGGTACCTGAGGAAGTGTCAGAGGTGTGCCTGGCAGTGTCAGAGGTGTGCCTGGGAGTGTCAGAATGTGCCTGAGTGTCAGAGGTGTATCTGGGGAGTGTCGGACATGTGCCTGGGAGTGTTAGGAGGTGTACCAGGGAATGTCAGTGGAGTACTTGGGAGTGTCAGGAGGTGTGCCTGGGAGTGTCAGAGTTGTACCTTGGAGTGTCAGAGGTGTGCCTGGGAGTGTCAGAGGTGTGCCTGGGAGTGTCGGAGGTGTGCCTGGGGAGTGTGGGGTGTGCCTGGGGTGTCGGAGGTGTACCTGGGAGACGGAGGTGGCTGGCAGTGTCAGCGGTGTGCCTGGGAGTGTCAGAAGGTGCTGGGAGTGTCAGAGGTGTGCCTGAGTGTCAGAGGTGTGCCTGTGTCAGGTGTGCCAGGAGTGTATCAGGGGTGACAGAGTGCCTGGGGTGTCAGAGGTGTGCCTGGGCGTGTCAGAGGTGTGCCTGGGAGTATCGGAGGTGTGCCTGGGAGTGTCAGAGGTGTGCCTGGGAGTGTCAGAGGTGTACCTGGGAGTGTCAGAGATATACCTTGGAGTGTCAGAGGTGTATCTGGGAGTGTTGGACGTGTACTTGGAGTGTCAGTGGTGTACCAGGGAATGTCAGTGGGTAAATGGGGAGTGTCAGAGGTGTGCCTGGGGGTGTCAGAGATGTACCAAATTTCAGAGGTGTGCATGAGAGTGTCAGAGGTGTTCCTGGGAGTGTCAGAGTGTGTCTGGGAGTGTCGGACGTGTGCCTGGGAGTGTCAGAGGTGTGCCAGGGAATGTCAGTGGAGTACCTGGGAGTGTCAGAGGTGTGCCTGGGTGTCAGAGGTGTGCCTGGGAGTGTCAGAGGTGTGCCTGGGTGTCAGAGGTGTGCCAGGGAGTGTCAGAGATGTACCTGGGGTGTCAGGTGTACCTGAGTGTCTGGGGTGTACCTGGGGAGTGTCAGAGGTGTGCCTGGGGTGTCTGAGGTGTGCCAGTGTCTGAGGGGTGTGGGGATGTCAAGTGTACAAGTGTCAGTGGAGATCACAGGTGAAAGAGGTGTACCTGGGGAGTGGAGGTGTGCAGGGGAGTGTCTGTGTGGAGTGCACGGGTGTCAGAGGAGTGCCTGGAGGTGTCAGAGGTGTGCCTGGGGAGTGTCAGGGTGTGCTTCCAGGTGTCAGAGGAGTGTGCCTGGGGTGTCAGAGGTGTGCCTGGGAGTGTCAGGTGTGTGCCTGGGGTGTAGAGGTGTGCCTGGTGTCAGAGGTGTGCCTTGGGTGTGGACCTCTGGGGCGTCAGAGGTGTGCCTGGAGTGTCAGAGATTGTGCAGGGTGGAGTGTGCAGAGTGTGTCCAGGTGTCGAGGTGGCGGTGTGCCTGGGTGTCAGAGGTGTGCCAGGGATATCAGAGAGTGCCAGTGTCAAGGGTGTGCCTGGGTGTGTGAGGTGTGCCTGGGTGTGAGGGATGTGGGTGTGTGGGGTGTGGCAGGGGTGTCAGGAGTTGTGCCTGGTGTGGGAGGTGTGCCTGGGTGTCTGGGGTGTGCCTGTGGGAGGTGTGCCAGAGTGTCGGAGGTGTGCCTGGGAGTGTGGGGTGTGCCTGGGGTGTCAGGGTGTGCCTGGGAGGTCAGGGGGTGTGCCGGTGTCGGGAGGTGTGCCTGGGGTGTCAGAGGTGTGCCTGGGGGTGTGGGTTTGCAGAGTTAGGTGTGCAAGTTAGTGGGCTGGTGGGAGTGTCTGAGGGTGTGCCTGGCGGTGTCAGGGGTGTGCCTGGTGTCTGGTGTGCCTCAGGTGTCAGAGGTGTAGCCTGGGATTGTCAGAGGGTGTGCCAGGGGTGTCAGTGAAGTGCCTGGGGTCAGTGAAGTTGCCTGGGAGTCTCAAGGTGTGCCTGGGTGCATCAGAGGTGTACCTGGGAATATCGGAGGTGTGCCTTCGAATATCAGGTGTGCTTCGAGATATCGGAGGTGTACCTGGGAGTATCAGAGGTGTGCCTGGGAGTGTCGGAGGTGTGCCTGGGAGTGTCAAAAGATTGCATGGGATTGTCAGAGGTGTACCTGGCAGTGTCAGAGGTGTGCACTGAGTGTCAGAGATGTACCTGGGAGTGTCAGAGGGTGTATCTGGGAGTGTCGGACGTGTACCTGGGAGTGTCAGGGGTGTGGCTGCAGGATTGTCAGAAGTGTAACTAGGAATGTCAGAGGTGTACCAGGAGTGTCAGTGGGTTACCAGAAGTCTCAAGGTGTACCTGGGAGTATCGGAGGTGTACCTCTGAATATCGGAGGTGTGCCTAAGTGTCAGAGGTGTGCCTGGGAGTGTCGGAGGTTTGCAGGAGTGTCACAGGTGCCTGGAGGTGTCAGAGGTGTGCCTGGCAGTGTCAGGGTGTGCCTGGGGTGTGTGTGCCTGGGTGTCAGAGGTGTGTCTGAAAGTGTCGGACATGTGCCTGGAAGTGTTGGGGTGTGCCAGGGGAATGTCAGTGGAGTGCTTGGGAGTGTCAGAGGTGTGCCTGGGAATGTGTCAGAGGTGTGCCTTGGAGTGTCAGAGTGTAACTGGGAGTGTCAGAGGTGTGCCTGGGGAGTGTCAGAGGTGTATCTGGGAGTGTCAGACGTGTGCCTGGGGTGTCAGAGGTGTGCAGGGAATGTCAGTGGAGTGCCTGGGGTGTTGGGGTGTGCCTGGGGTGTCAGAGGTGTGCCTGGGGTGTCAGAGGTGTGCCAGGTGTGGGGTGTGCCAGGGTGTCAGAGGTGTGCCTGGGGTGTCGAGGTGTGCCTGGGGAGTGTCTAGGGTGTGCACAAGTGTCAGGTGTGCAAGTGTCTGAGGTGTGCCTGGTGTCTGGGGTGTGCCTGGGGTGTCTGAGGTGTGCCTGGGTGTCAGGGGGTGTCTGGGGAGTGCCTGGGGAGTGTGAGGTGTGCCTGCGAGTGTGATGGTTATGCTTAGAAGTGTCTGGGTGTGCCAGGGGTGTCAGAGGGTGTGCCTGGGAGTGTCAGAGGTGTGCCTGGGGTGTCTGAGGTGTGCCTGGGAGTGTCGAGGTGTCCAGGAGTGACAGAGGTGTCCTGGGAGTGTCAGAGGTGTGCCTGGGAGTGTCAGGTGTACCTGGGGTGTCAGAGGTGTATCAGGGGGGTGACAGAGGGTGCCTGCAGGTGTCAGAGGTGTGCCTGGGAGTGTCAGAGGTGTGCCGGGAGTGTCAGAGGAATGCCTAGGAGTGTCAAGGTGTACCTGAGGTGTCAGATGTGTGCCTAGGGTATGGTTTGCTGGAGTGTCAGGTGTACCTGGGGAGTGTCGGAGGTGGACCTGGAGGTGGCAGAGGTGTGCCTGGGAGTGTCAGAGTGTACAGGGAGTGTCAGTGAAGTGCCTGGGGAGTCTCATAGGTGTACCTGGGTGCATCAGAGTGTACCTGGGAGTGTCGGAGGTGTACCTACGAATATCGGAGGTGTACCTGGGAGTGTCAGAGGTGTACCTGGGAGTGTCAGGTGTACCTGGGAGTGTCAAAGGTACTGCTAGGTTGTCAGAAGGTGTAGCACGTGGTGTCAGAGGTGTACCTGGGAGTGTCAGAATGTGCCTGGGAGTGTCAGAGGTGTATCTGGGTTTGTCGGACGTGTACCAAGTGTCAGGGTGTAACTGGGAGTGTCAGAGGTGTAACTGGGATGTCAGAGGTGTACCTAGGAAGTGTCAGTGGGTTCTGAGTCTCAAGGTGTCCTAGGGAGTGTCAGTGTACCTCTGAATATCGGAGTGTGCCTAGAGTGTCAGAGGTGTGCCAGTGTCAGGTGTGCCTGGGAGTGTCACAGGGTGCCTGAGAGTGTCAGAGTGTACCTGTGCAGGTGTCAGGGTGTGCCTGGGGTGTCAGAGATGTGCCTGGGAGTGTCAGAGGTGTGTCTCTGGGGTGTCGGAAGATGTACCTGGGGTGTTAGAGGTGTGCCAGGGAATGTCAGTGGAGTACTTAGGAGTGTCAGAGTGTGCAGTGTCAGAGGTGTGCCTGGGTTGTCAGAGGTGTTCCTGGGGAGTGTCGAGGTGTACCTGGGGAGTTTCGGAGGTGTGCCTGGGAGCGTGAGTGTACCTGGGGAGTATCAGGTGTACCCTGGGGGAGACAGTGTGCCTGGCAGTGTCAGCAGTGTACCTGGGAGTGTCAAGGTGTGCCTGGGGTGTCGAGGTGTGCAAGTGTCAGAGGTGTGCCTGAGGTGTCAGAGTTGCCTGGGGTGTCAGAGGTGTATCAGGGAGTGTCAGAGGAGCTAGGGTGTCAGAGGTGTGCCTGGGAGTGTCAGAGGTGTACCTGGGAGTGTCAGAGGTGTGCCTGGGTGTCAGAGGGTGTGCCTGGAGTGTCAGAGGTGTGCCTGGGAGTGTCAGAGATGTGCCTTGGAGTGTCAGAGGTGTATCTGGGAGTGTTGGACGGTGTACCTGGGGTGTCAGAGGTACCAGGGAATGTCAGTGGAGTAAATGGGAGTGTCAGAGGTGGCACAAGTGTCAGAGGTGTGCCTGGGAGTGTCAGAGGTGTGCATGGGAATTGTCAGAGGTGTTCTGGAGTGTCAGAGGTGTATCTGGGAGTGTCGGACGTGTGCCTGGGGTGTGTCAGAGGTGTACCAGGGATGGTCAGTGGGTACCTGAAGTATCAGTGTACCTGGGGTGTCAGAGGTGTACCTGGGGAGTGTCAGAGGTGTGCCTGGGAGTGTCAGAGGTGTACAGGGAGTGTCAGAGATGTGCCTGGGGGTGTCGGAGGTGTGCCTGGGGTGTCTGGGGTGTACCTGGGGTGTCAGAGGGTGTGCCTGGGGTGTGTCTGAGGTGTGCCTGGGGGTCTGAGGGGTGTGCCTGGGGGTGTCTGAGGTGTGGGGTGTCAGTGGAATCACAGGTGAAAGGTGTCCTGGGGTGTCAGAGGTGTGCCAGGTGTCTGAGGTGTGCCTGGGGTGTCAGAGGGTGTACCAGGGGTGTCAGAATACCTAGGGTGTCAGAGGTGTGCACCAGGAGTGTCAGAGGTGTGCCTGGGACCTGTGAGGTGTACCAAGTGTCAGGGGTGTACCTGGGAGTGTCAGGTGTGCCTGGGGAGTGTCAGAGGTGTGCCTGGGAGTGTCAGAGGTGTGCAGGTGTCAGAAGTCTGGGAGTGTCAGGTGTGGGTGTACCTGGGGAGTGTCAGAGGTGTACCTGGGGAGTGTCAGGTGTACCTGGCAGTGTCAGAGGTGTGCCTGGGAGTGTCAGAGGGTGTACCTGGGGGAATGTCAATTAGTGCCTGGGGAATGTCAGGTGTACCTGGAGTGTCAGAGGTGTACCTGGGTGTCAGAGGTGTACCTGGGAGTGTCAGAGGTGTACCTGGGAGTGTCGGAGGTGTACCTGGGGTGTGAGAGTGTACCTGGGAGTGTCAGGGGTGTACCTGGCAGTGTCAGAGGTGTGCCAGGTGTCAGGTGTGCCTGGGAGTGTCAGAAGTGCTGGGGTGTCTGGGTGTGCCTGAGAGTCAGAGGTGTACCAGAGTGTCGGAGGTGTGCCTGGGGTGTCAGGTGTACCTGGAGTGTCGGAGGTTTGCGGAGTGTAAGTGTGCCTAGGGTGTCGTGGGTATGCCTGGGGTGTCTGGTGTGCCTGGCAGTGTCAGGTGTACCTGGGAGTGTCTGAGGTGTGCCTGGGGTGTCGAGGTGTGCAGGAGTGTCAAGGTGTACCAGGAGTGTCAGTGAGTACCTGGAATGTCAGTGAAGTCTCAAAGGTGGTGCCTGGGTGCATCAGAGGTGTACCTGGGGAATATCAGGTGTGCTGAATATCGGAGGTGTACTGTGAATATCAGTGTGGGGTATCGAGGTGCCTGGGATTGTCGGAGTGTACCTGGGGGTGTCAAAGAGTACATGGGATTGTCAGAGGTGTACCTGGCAGTGTCAGAGGTGTGCCTGGGAGTGTCAGAGATGTACCTGGGAGTGTCAGAGGTGTATCTGGGGAGTGTCGGACGTGTGCCTGGAGTGTCAGGGTGTAACTGGGAGTGTCAGAGGTGTAACTAGGAATGTCAGAGGTGTACCAGGAGTGTCAGTGGAGTTCCTGGAGTCTCAAAGGTGTACCTGGGGAGTATCGGGGTGTGCCTCTGAATATCGGAGGTGTACCTAGGAGTGTCAGAGGTGTGCCTGGGAGTGTCAGGTGTACCTGGGGAGTGTCACAGAGTACCTGAGAGTGTCAGAGGTGTACCTGGCAGTGTCAGAGGTGTGCCTGGGAGTGTCAGAGATGTACCTGGGAGTGTCAGAGGTGTGTCTGGGAGTGTCGGACATGTACCTGGGAGTGTTAGAGGTGTGCAGGGAATGTCAGTGGAGTGCCCAGGGGTGTCAGGTGCCTGGGGATGTCAGAGGTGTGCCTGGGAGTGTCAGAGGGTGTACCTGGGGAGTGTCAGGGGTGTGCCTGGGGTGTCAGAGGGTGTACCTGGGAGTGTCGGACGTGTGCCTGGGGTGTCAGAGGTGTGCCAGGAATGTCAGGTGGAGTGCCTGGGAGTGTCAGGGTGTGCCTGGGAGTGTCAGAGGTGTGCCTGGGGTGTCAGGGTGTGCCTGGGGAGTGTCAGAGGTGTGCCAGGGAGTGTCAGAGGTGTACCTGGGGTGTCGGAGGTGTGCCTGGGAGTGTCTGGGGTGTGTGCCTGGGGTGTCAGAGGTGTGCCTGGGAGTGTCTGAGGTGTGCCTGGGAGTGTCAGAGGTGTGCCTGGGGTGTCAGAGGTGTGCCTGGGGTGTCAGAGGGTACCAGGGGTGTCAGAGGGTGCCTGGGGTGTGAGAGGTGTGCCTGGGAGTGTGATGGTGTGCCTAGAAGTGTCTAGGTGTGCCAGGGGAGTGTCAGAGGTGTACCTGGGGTGTCAGAGGTGTGCCTGGGAGTGTCTGAGGTGTACCTGGGGAGTGTCAGTGGAGATCCAGGGAGTGTAAGGGTGTCCCTGGGGAGTGTCAGAGGGGTGTGCCTGGGGTGTCAGGGGTGTGCCTGGGAGTGTCGGGGTGTACCAGGGGAGTGTCAGAGGAGTACCTAGGAGTGTCAGAGGTGTACCTGGGGTGTCAGAGGTGTGCCTGGGAGTGTCAGAGGAATACCTAGGAGTGTCAAGGTGTGCCTGGGAGTGTCAGATGTGTGCCTGGGAGTATCAGGTTTGCCTGGAGTGTCAGGTTGTACCTGGGAGTGTCGGAGGCGGACCTGGGAGTGTCAGAGGTGTGCCTGGGGTATCAGAGGTTGGACCAGGGAGTGTCAGTGAAGTACCTGGGAGTCTCATGGGTGTACCTGGGTGCATCAGAGGTGTACCTGGGAATATCAGGAGGTGTACCTTCGAATATCGGAGGTGTGCATGGGAGTATCAGAGGTGTGCCTGGGAGTGTCAGGTGTGCCTGGGGTGTCAAAGGGTACATGGGATTGTCAGAGGTGTACCTGGCAGTGTCAGAGGTGTGCCTGGGGTGTCAGAGATGTACCTGGGAGTGTCAGAGGTGTATCTGGGTTTGTCGGACGTGTACCTGGGAGTGTCAGGGGTGTAACTGAGGTGTCAGAGGTGTAACTAGGAATGTCAGTGTACCAGGAGTGTCAGTGGGGTTCCTGGGAGTCTCAAAGGTGTACCGGGAGTATCAGTGTACCTCTGATATCGGAGTGTACCTAGGAGTGTCAGAGGTGTGCCTGGGAGTGTCGGAGGTGTGCCTGGGAGTGTCAGGGAGTGCCTGAGAGTGTCAGGGTGTACCTGGCAGTGTCAGGTGTACCTGGGGTGTCAGAGATGTGCCTGGGAGTGTCAGAGGTGTATCTGGGAGTGTCGGACATGTGCCTGGGGTGTTAGGGGGTGTGCCAGGGAATGTCAGTGGAGTGCTTAGGGGTGTCAGAGGGTGTGCCTGGGAGTGTCAGAGTTGTGCAGCAGGTGTCAGAGGTGTGCCTGGGGTGTCAGAGGTGTACCTGGGAGTGTCGGAGGTGTACCTGGGGAGCGTGAGGTGTGCCTGGGAGTGTCGGAGGTGTGCCTGGGAGACGGAGGTGTGCCTGGCAGTGTCAGCGGTGTACCTGGGAGTGTCAGAGGTGCCTGGGGAGTGTCAGAGGTGTGCCTGGGGAGTGTCAGAGGTGTACCTGGGGAGTGTCAGGGTGCCTGGGAGTGTTAGGAGTGTATCAGGGAGTGACAGAGGTGTACCTAGGAGTGTCAGAGGTGTGCCTGGGCGTGTCAGAGGTGTACCTGGGGTATCGGGTGTGCCTGGGAGTGTCAGAGGTGTACCTGGGAGTGTCAGAGGTGTACCTGGGGTGTGAGATATGCCTTGGAGTGTCAGAGGTGTGTCTGGGGAGTGTTGGACGTGTGCCTGGGAGTGTCAGTGGTGTACCAGGGAATGTCAGTGGGTAAATGGGAGTGTCAGGGTGTGCCTGGGAGTGTCAGAGATGTACCTGGGAGTGTGTCAGGGTGTGCGTGGGAGTGTCAGAGGTGTTCCTGGGAGTGTCAGAGGTGTATCTGGGAGTGTCGGACGTGTACCTGGGGTGTCAGAGGTGTGCCAGGGAATGTGGTGGAGTACCTGGGAGTGTCAGAGGTGCCTGGGAGTGTCAGGGTGTACCTGGGAGTGTCAGAGGTGTGCCTGGGAGTGTCAGAGGTGTGCCAGGGAGTGTCAATGTACCTGGGAGTGTCAGGTGTGCCTGGGAGTGTCTGGGGTGTGCCTGGAGTGTCAGAGGTGTGCCTGGGAGTGTCTGGGGTGTGCCTGGGGAGTGTCTGGTGTGCCTGGGGTGTCTGAGGTGTGCCTGGGGAGTGTCAGTGGAGATCCAGGGAGTGAAAGGGTGTCCCTGGGGAGTGTCAGAGGGTGTGCCAGGGATGTCTGAGGTGTGCCTGGGAGTGTCAGGAGGTGTGCCACAGGTGTCAGAGGAATACCTAGGGTGTCAGGGTGTGCCTGGGGTGTCAGAGGTGTGCTTCGGAGTGTCAGAGGTGTGCCTGGGGTGTCAGAGGGTGTGCCTGGGGAGTGTCAGGTGTGTGCCTGGGGAGTGTAAGAGGTGTACCTGGGAGGTGTCAGGGTGTGCCTCAGGTGTCAGAGGTCTACCTGGGAGCGTCAGAGGTGTGCCTGGGGTGTCAGGAGTGTACCTGGGGTGTGAAGAGTGTGCCTGGAGTGTCAGGAGGTGTTCCTGGGAGTGTCGGAGGTGTACCTGGCAGTGTCAGCGGTGTGCCTGGGAGTGTCAGAGGTGTACCAGGGAATATCAGTGGAGTACCTGGGGTGTCAAGGTGTGCCTGGGAGTGTCAGAGGTGTGCCTGGGAGTGTCAGAGGTGTGCCTGGGAGTGTCAGAGGTTGTGCTTGGGAGTGTCAGGAGGTGTGCCTGGGGTGTGAGAAGTGTGCCTGGGGTGTCTGGGGTGCCTGGCAGAGTCAGAGGTGTGCCAGGTGTCAGGTGTGCCTGGGGTGTAAGTGTGCCTGGGGTGTCTGGGGTGTGCCTGGCAGAGTCAGAGGTGTGCCGGAGAGTGTCGGAGGTGTGGGGAGTGTCAGAGGTGTGCCTGGGAGTGTGGAGGTTTGCCTGGGGAGTGTGAAGTGTGCCTGGGGGTGTCGTGGGTATGCCTGGGGAGTGTCTGAGGTGTGCCTGGCAGTGTCTGGGGTGTGCCTGGCAGTGTCTGAGGTGTGCCTGGGGAGTGTCAGGGTGTGCCTGGGGGTATCAGAGGTGTACCAGGGAGTGTCAGTGAAGTGCCTGGGAGTGTCAGTGAAGTACCTGGGAGTCTCAAGGTGTACCTGGGTGCATCAGAGGTGCCTGGGAATATCGGAGGTGTACCTTCGAATATCGGAGAGTGTACCTTCGAATATCGAGTGTGCCTGGGAGTATCAAGTGTACCTATTTCGGAAAATATAACATTACATGGAGAATTACAAACCATTTAAACATTTTAAGAAAATCAGAAAAAGCGCTTTTTTAGTTATTTTTAATGGTAAGGGCAGCTAGTAAAGGCAGCAAACTGGGATATGAAAACTTTAATGATCTATTTTAAGCTAATAATTGATTTATAAGCAAATATTGTTAATAATAATTTTCTAATAGGTTTTAACAAGACGCCTGTACAGCAAGATCGGATCATATCGAGTGCCGATATTCAATCAGATTGAAGGAATAAATATTTGTCATGGGTTGCGTTAGGCTTACCCACGCAACCACTCCAAAAAGTTTGTTTTACAGATAAGACGCTTGGCGAAGTCATAACTGGGACATGTATTTTCAATTAGTGTATGTTAGCCAGCCTTTAGGGGTGGGCAGTGAAACAGTGTTGTACTGTTCATCGCTTCCACCCAAAACCTCATTTTAAGTAGTATCCCTGAGCCATGGGTTAGTTAAGACGTCGTCTCCATCCTCTCCCTCCTCAAAAGAAAGGCGGGACACCACACCACACAGAGTCCTCCACCGCCACTCCGTCCTGTGAACCGTCGTCGACTTGAGACTAAGCGTGTTAACCTAGGTTGTTATCATGGAAATATCACGTGGATGCCTGGTTGCGACCAGAGCAATCCAGGCTGGACTATCAAACCTACGGTAAATGGTTAATTAATTCACGCACAGAGTTTCTCTGCACGACACCCGTCTACAGTGACCGTGATCGACACGAGACTAAGTGTGTTAACCTAGGTTTGTTATCCCCGTGGAAATATCACGTGTGGAAGCCAGGTTGACAAAGCAATCCAGGCTGGTCTTTGGCACCTAAATGGTTAATTCAAGTCACGCTTACCAGTTCTCCTTGCCCGATAACCTCTACAGTGACTGTCAGTGGCGAGACTATGTGTGGTAACCCAAGAGTACTTTTAGGTTGTTATGGCCGTGGAAAGAATTCTTGTGATGAAGCCTGGTTGTAAAAAAACCAATCCAGGCTGGCAGTAAATGTATCAATTGAAGAATTAGGGCTCTGTTTCATACCTACAGTAGGGTAATCACACGTGTTCCCAAGTTAATAATTACCTCTTTTAGAAGATTAATTTTAGTACAGCTTGAACATGAGTGACTCATATATCCATGCAAATTATAAATCATTGTATGGAAGCTTGACAAATAAATGTAAGTGCAATTATCTGCCCGTATCTGTGATCCTATCTTATTATTACTAAGAGTAATGACTGATTGGTTATGACATAGTATAACCAATAACTTAGATGGATGTTGAAATTTTAATGAATTCATTAAATCATCATTTATCAAGTATAAATCATGGAATGTCGAGTGGTGGAGTGAACTTCTCGTAGATACACCATAATCACCTGTAAGTAATCAGTGAAGAGTATCGAACTCTACGGTAAGAAATAAGAAATACGAAATATTATTATCTTTATATAATATATCCACTCATACTACCACCGAACCACCCAAAACCATGACAATATTAACAGTGGCGTAGCTAGGTGTGTGCTTCTTGAGCTCTCTTGAGTTGCCCCATGCCTACAAAAATACATATTGCACAGTGACTCACTCTTATATATATATATATATATATATATATATATATATATATATATATATATATATATATATATATATATATATATATATATATATATATATTAAAAAAGTTTATTATTACCATTATAATATTACTGTACTTTCACATACTCAAATATAGTATGCTTTAAATACCCCAAACATACTTAAACTTTATAAGTAACAGTTAAACAAAAGCAAAAACGACATATAGGATAGGGAAAAAAGTAAAAAGTGTAAAAATTAGGACCATCTTTATTTCTGAAATGAAAACTACAACTTTCTACAAAGTAACTTTTCTTGTTTTTTGTTGTTGGCAAATTCTTCAATGACATTGTTAAAAACATATTTCATCTGTCAATTGTCGCTCTATAGACAGTATGGCAAGATTTCAACACCAAAGGTGCTCATAGTAGATCTTAAGTAATTCTTGATCAGTTTAGTTTCGAAAACTCCTCTCACAGGTAGCAACACTAACAGCAATTGTGAGAGAAATCCTCAACATATTACTATATTTGGAACCGAGTTCCTAAGGTTATACTTTTGAATAAACTGCAAAAGTTCAGGGGCCCTTCTTTCCACGTCTGTATTCTGTCTTTAATAGTTATAGCAGCAACAGCAACAAAATGCTGAAGTCTTTTTTCTCTCAACGAACTCCTCTTTATCAATGTCGTCGTGATCGTGATCTATTTGACACTCATATTTATCATCCAAAAGATTCAATGGGGTAAGGAAGGCATATTTCTCAGCAAGTTCATGAAGCTGTTGAAATCTCAAAGTCGTCTAGCCTCCTCGTCTTGTACGATGGAGACTTGTGCAGAACTGAAGTGAATTGCTTGTAACTGGTGGATTGGTCGGCTGTACATGAACTGATATGATCCGAGACTGCATGGTTTTGCAGCTACTGAACGTTAATCCTTCCCTTTGTATCGGCGGCAAGTTAATCCTCGTCTTGTCTGACCTAACACCTGACCCACCACATGAGCTCACTGGCGTACTTGTTTGAAGTTGTTTCCTTAATCCTCAACAGGTTACAGGTTGTGTGTGTGTGCGGTGGGGGGCTGGGGTGTAGCTCATGACGTGGCCGTGATGATGTGGGTCAGGTGTTAGGTCAGACGACAGGATTAACACTCTATTCTAACGTCTCCAGTAGCTGCAGATATGGGTGATGAGCAGACTCAAAGTGCCGCCCCCAAAAGTGCACTTGGGGCAGACCTTCCCCTCCCCCCCGTAGTTACGCTAGTGAATATTAATATAAAGAACTGTATAGAAAACATCTTCTTTTATTTTCACCTTTAGCATTTGAATTACGCGCTGGGGCGTGTTTTGCTCCTCGTCTTCTGTGTGATATACATAAATGTGTTATGAATATATATATATATATATATATATATATATATATATATATATATATATATATATATATATATATATATATATATATATATATATAGAACGTCAGGGGATGAAAATATGATATATTGGATGAAATAAAAAGAAAGGGAGAGTACCCAGCCGTCAGACAAGAATAAAAAAATATAATATTTACCTCATTCCAACGACTTCTCACATCGCTCCTGAACTAAGAAGATCTCTCAACAAGACCTCCTGCTGGACCCGGAACTGTGAAGACCGCCCTCTCCCTTGTGCCATTGTTGGCCATCTTCCCGGACCGGACCACCCACGACTGTCATCGTCCACAACAACTCACGAGCGTTCTCGGTTTATCGAGCATTAGCTTGCCCTCCCCACTGGTGGTGTGAGTGACCCACACTCCAGCTGGAGAGCAGTTATAGCGCGATATTCCCGGCGTGGTTTGAGCTCTTTTCCTTCTACTACTATTTTTCCTTTTTCGCTCTGGCCTAGGGACCTGCACCCTCAAAAGTGTATTCGTCCTGCGGTCCCCCCTGTAACTGTTCACCTCCCTCCCAGGAGATTGTGAACACGAAAGGGGGTTGGAGCAAAACCCATCCCAGCCGAGTCTTTCCAGGAAAACCGTGATCGTGCGGGTCCACCTGGAAAGAGGGTAGCAATCCTTATCCTTCCCAAATAGGCACACTTAGCTCACGTCTATAAGTGAGCAGTCACATACACTAGGAAGTAGGCTTCCCCAACGGGGCTCCGGGAGAGAAGCTCAGGAACCACTCTACGACCACCAGCCAGTGGGGAGTGCTGAAATTCCTCTGCTATTTACTCAACCGGAATAGGTAGGATCTAAAAAAAAAATAAAATAAAAATAAAAAACCGGTTATGGAGCGCGTACGCCCTACTAACCGCGATCCCCGCCTGAACCGCCAACCTGACGACCCGAACTACGACAGGCTTCGCACAGAGAAAACGGACCAGTTACGCGCCTTCAATGAAGCCCTGAAAAGTAGGAACACTGCCACCACCTCCAACAACTCCACCACCACTGCTACCGCCACTGAGGACAACTGGACGAAGGTAGAAAACAAGAAACGCCGACGTGCTTTTTCGGGAAACGAATGCCGTCAAGCAGCCCCAAAGGCACCCATCACCACCACCAGCTCACCTCCAACGACACTGCCAAAATTCCGGATCACGAAAACGGACGCAAAAACAACATATGCCGCCGTCACAGAGATGGAAAAGCTAAATCCACTGGCCAAATTCTCAGTGCGGCCCAACCTAAAGGGGGAGATGATTATTCACCCCAAAGACAAGGACTCCGCCACCACCCTCGACACTTACCTGCAAAACACCACCACCGTTGCATCAACAAAGCTGGACCCCGCCCAGAAACTGATGAAGTCGGTAGTCCTCCGGTACCCAAAGGAACTACCTCTCGAACCCCTGGAGAACCACCCGAAGATCTTAAAAGCCGAGAGATGCTCTCCCCTGTCCGACAAGACGGCCACCACGAAACAAGTGCTCATAACGCACTACGGCTCACCCCCCAGCACCATAGACCTCAAAACCTGGGGGATCTACGAAGTGAGGCCCTTCGTCCCAGAGCCCCTGCGGTGCTTCAGATGCCAGAAATACGGGCACCATCAGACAAGGTGCACGTACAAGGAAATCTGCGCAGTCTGCGCACAGAAGCACGGCACACACTCCTGCCTCACCAAGTTGAAAAATGGGGAAAAAATTGCCCCCAAGTGTGCCAACTGCGGGGGCAAACACCACGCCTGGAATCCTGGATGCTCCGAGAGAACAAAGAGGGTCCAGGCAAACCGACCAGCAACAAGACCGGCCCCCACCGGCCACAAAAAGGGAACCACCATTCGCTGACAAGAAAACTCCAAGACAAACCCAAGTCAGCCTTCATCGACTACGACTAGGGTACAAGTGCTCCTGGCAGATGATCGGAAATGACGTCATGGAATGCACCTACTGTCAGGAGCCAGCAGCCAACCCACTTGAACACTATCTCCTCGATTGCGAGGTCACACAAAGCCTCCAAAACAGAACTCAAATCTCCCAAGAAACACACACAACACCAGCGGCCACTCTAACCCGAAAGGCCCATACAAACCACATTCACCACCTACTCCGGGTCATCACACGATACCCACCACCCAGATAGCTTGGAAAGCATCCTCTCCCAGCAAGTGCGGACCCCAGTTCGGGGGGCGCGCCACTCCGAAGCTGACCACGTCCAAGAGTGGGGGCTGGTGGTAAGCGTCCACTGATCGGGGGTCCGCTCACACTTGCAACCTGCAGTATCCCTCCAATCTGCAGGTGGGACCACCTCCAATCCCAATCCGGTCTGGCTGCTCCTGGAGCTCCAGCCGGAACCACCAAACGGGCCGCCTATAGGCAAACGCCCGTGTCGGACTACGGTCCGACAATCTCAACAACACATCAACA
>NW_024736945.1:0-13423 GCF_018991925.1 Homarus americanus
CCCGTTCTAGAATATGGGTCCAAATATCAAATACCTTGAGCAATTGTGTCAAGCAAGAGCGCCCCGGCATAAAACCGTGTTGGCAATCTTTTACAAGGTTGTTTCGTAGTAGATGTTCCATCGCTGCATCTCTGATAATACTCTCAAGTACTTTACATATTATGCTGGTCAGGCTCACCGGTCTATAGTTGTTCGTGGAGTGCCTATCGCCCTTCTTGAAGATAGGACTCACATAAGCCACCTTCCATTCACTGGGGACCATTTGTTCATCCAGGCATTTACAAAACAGAATCTTCAGGGGCTCTGCAAACTCGTTGCACAGCTCCCTTAGCACTCTAGGATGCACCATGTCAGGTCCAGGACTCTTATGGACCTTTAGCCTGGACAGTTTATTTCTAATACCCTCTTCTGTGAACACAATGTGGGTCAGTGCTGTGTCGAACCATCTGTCCTCAAACGCAGGAAGGTTAGTTGCATCCTCTCTTGTGAACACTGAGGAAAAGAAGCTGTTCAATGCCTCAGCTTTATCCTGGTCAGAATCTGCGTAACTACCATCTTCAAGCCTCAGGTCTGATGCTCCTACTCGCGTTTTCAATTTCGACTTTGCATAGCGGTAAAACGCCTTTGGGTTTGACTTGACCTCGCGTGCAACCAGCCTTTGGAACTCCTTTTCAGCCCTCCTACACTCTATCTTTGCTTGGTTTCTGGCTCTTGCATACATCCTCCTGTCTTGCTCATCGTTTGACCCAACCCACGTCTTGAATTTCTGGGTTTCTTCTTAATTTTGTCGACCGCCGCATGGTTCATGTGTAGGGATCCCCTCGTATTCCTAGAAGCACTGGGTTTGGTCTTGGGTATATATTTATCGATCAAATGGGTCATTTTACTAGTTATGATATTCAGTGTAGTGTCTGCGTTCTTGTGCCTTAATAAGTCAGGCCAGTTGATACCCCTCATCTCTTCCCTCATCCCATTGTAATTTCCCTTGTACTATTTGCACCTTGGCCTGGCCTTATCTTGAACTAGGTAACAGTTAAATCTGAATGACAACACTGTATGGTGACTGGTGCCAACTGGGGCAAGGTGTTCCAGTTTGGCCACCATACCCTCCTCGTTTGTTATGATGAGGTCAAGTGGCTTGGGTGTTTGCTCCCCTCTGTAATGTGTCGGGTCTCTCACATGTTGGAACAGAAAATTATCTCTCAGAGTTTCTACAAAAAGAGTAGCAGGATTATTCAAGTCATTCAGGGTTGACTCGTTTCTCCAGTCGATGTCGCCATAGTTAAAGTCCCCCATGATAAGGAGGTGGCTGGGGTTGAGCATCGCCGCATTGTTTATTAAGGTTCTTAAGTTCCTTTGATTTAGTGGGCCACAGTTCGGGGATCTGTAGATACACCCGACGATAAGTAAGTCCCCTCCCTTTAATTTAATTTTACACCACTTGGACTCTTCAAAAACATCCTCTCCCTGTACCCTCGCCTGGCTGGCTCTAAGGTCTTGCCTAGCGTAGATAACCACACCCCTCCTGCAGGATTCTTGAGTTAGGTTCGTAAATGAGTCATATCCAGCAATACTGAACTCACATTCCTCTGGGTCGATTCTCCTGTTCTTGTACAACAGTTCTACAAATCCTACAATATCTGGTTGGTGTACTCTTAGTAGTGTTTCAAACTCCTCCCTCTTATCAAGGAACGTGTCGGTATTAGTGTACATGACATTCAAGCCAGAATTTGTTCTCGGTAACGTCTCTGCTCTTAGTAATAAACCCGCTCCACCCACATTCTCAGAAGCTGCAGCATTTGCTAAGTACCCAGCTTATTTCACTTGATAAAGTAACCTAGATACTAGGTTAGGTTATATTTTTACCTTTATCCTCTTCGTCACTGATCGGCTCGTTAGCATTAGGGTGTCTTATCATCAGGTGAAATATGCCAAGGGGGTCTAATGATGATTAGACCCCCTTGGCATATTTCACCTGAATGATGAATATCTCAGAATCAAGTTAAATAAACTGACAATACAGTACTGCAATGATGTATTAGTAAATCTGTACATTTGAAAATACGAATAAAAATCCTTGGAGTGATAGACACAGTTTTATGGATATAAAATCATATTACAGAATTCTACAGGGTTGATGCATCAACTGTCGAAAAATCTTTTAAAGACAAAACTCTATAAATGTATCAAGATTTGGTGAGAAAATTCGCCAAAGGAAAATATTACACGTACATTATAAACATTACTCTTTCTTATAAAAGAAAAAAAAGAAGTTTTATATCATAATTTAAGTCCACAGAGTGCATATTATAGATATTGAATACTCATAATCCTCAGATTAATATAATTGTCATTTGTTTTGTAATATTTCTTTTAATGTTTCCTTGTTTGAGTAGATGTATTTTCAAAAGGACGTGCAGTACGTTCTTCTTTGTTTTGCATCGGATGAGCTTGTAGTGGATTTCTCCCCTACAAACGCTGTTTGTCGCCGAGTAGCCGACCCCACCAATTCCCCAGTGTATGCCTCGTGGTCTAAGTCAACCAGCGCCGCCATACATCACGGAGCGGGGGTCAACTACTAAGCCACACCGACCCCTGCTATTTAAGACCTGACCTCGTGGTGACCTGTCTCCTTCTACCTACATCAACCAGCCTGCAACACCTCCTCTTCCTCCGCCGCTGCCTGGCGGCCCTCGCTCCTCCTCCGCCTGCCTGGCGGTCCTCTCTCCCGCCGGCGAGCATGGCGACCCACAAGCTGTCCTTCTCTGCGCGTCCTCACCAACCAGCTCTCTCTACATGACTACATCACGGATTCAAGTTGGATAAGTTTAGGTTTAGGAGGGAGATAGGAAGAAACTGGTTCACAAATAGGGTGGTGGACGAGTGGAACAAGCTTAGCAACTTTGTAGTAAGTGCGGGAACTCTGGAAAGTTTCAAAAGGAGGCTAGATAGATTCATGGATGATAGAGAGTGGTAGTAACTCTCGACAGGAGCTGCCATGCACAGGCCAACCGGCCTATTGCAGACTCCTTGTTTTCTTATGTTCTTATGTTCTTATGTTCTTATGTATGTGTAAGGGTAGTTGTAGTAATGTAGTGGATCCTCTCCCCTACAACTCCCAACTGTGCTCCGGCCGCGCACCTACCACCAATCAGCGTACAGCGAATCGAATCGAAAAATGCTAGTGACAGGGGGGAAGGAGGTTCAGGGGAAGAATAAAGGGAGGATTGAAGTGAATTTTAGGAGGAGAGAACAGATGCAGTGGCTAAACACCGCTTGCGTGAGGGATTATAAGATGGAGGCAGCAACAGCAACTCGCCTGGACGCGGCAGGGAGGCGACAAGACAAAGCCAGGCTAGCGTCAGGTCAAGCGTCAGGTGCGTGTTGGGTTGGGCAATGGATGTTCAGTGCTTGGTCGGCTTGATTGTGTTTTGGTTTCTTGTGTGGAGGGGATGTCTTGGTCTTCTTAGCTTGATGTCGATTTTCTTCTCACTCTCCTCCTCTTCTTGCTCTCTTGAAGTGTCCATTCGTTTGTGTTTGGGTCTTGTTGTTCGTCTTCCTCGTGTATTAAGTCCTCATAGGTGTGGAAGAAGTCAGAGACGGTGAGGTTGACCACGTGGGCTTCAGCTCCACGGGCCACGTGGTGTTCTTGGTTCTGTGTGGTGGGCGTCTTCTCTTGAGTTTTCTTTTCTTGGTTTTTCTTTTCTGCTGGTTTTTTCTTTTCATGGGAGCGTACAGCAAGGAGGGCCTCTTTGTAGCTCAGTTTCTTGTCGAGTCGAGCCTTGGCTATCCTGCATTCCTCCTTCCATTTCGGGTAGGTCCGATCGGCGGAGGAATGTGGGCCGCCACAGGCAGCGCATTTTTTTACTGTGTTGGGGCAGACCGTGTAACGGTGTCTGGGGTTGCCGCACAGGGAGCAGGTGTCTTCCTGCGCCTCACACTTGTTGACAGTGTGTCCGTAGTGCTGGCATTTGTAACAGCGTTTCGGTCTGCAGTAGGGCTTGACTGGCACAGTTACCCACGCCAGTTGAGCCTCCTTGGGTAAGGTTGTATGGTGTCCGATGAGGGCAGTGGTGTCGGACAGCTTCTTCACAACTTGGAGTTGCCCTTGAGGAGCTCACTCAGCTCTGCTTGGTCCACGTGGGCAATTTCGGCGTGGGAGATTACTCCCAGCTTCAGGTTGTCCCACTTGTAGGCAATCATTTTAAATGGAATGCCGTTGATGTCTGGGATCTCCGCGAGCTGTACAGGCATACCCTTCTCGGCGAAGGTGATCTTGATGTCACCATGGAGCTTCAGTCGTTCCACCTTGGTGACCCCCATGATCTCATTAGTTTCAAAGAACTTCTTGAGAACTAGGAGGTTTAATTTCTTGGGACAGGTCGGCGTATCCGGACGTATCCGCGCCACGTTATCAAACTTGTAACCGTTCATGGTGAGAAAGGTCAGAAAGTGTGTGTCTCTAGAAACCTCTCGTGGACATAGACTTAAGAAACATAAGAACATAAAGAGAGAAAATAGGAGTCTGCAATAGGCCGGTTGGCCTGTGCATAGCAGCTCCTGTCAAGGGATACTACCACTCTCTATCATCCATGTGGATCTATCTAGCCTCCTTGCAGAAACTTTCCAGAGTTCCGCACTTACTACAAAGTTGCTAAGCTTGTTCCACTCGTCCACCACCCTATTTGTGAACCAGTTTCTTCCTATCTCCCTCCTAAACTTAAACTTATCCAACTTGAATCCGTTGCTCCGAGTCCTATCCTGCTCGGATATTATAAGAACTTTATCTATATCCCCTTTATTGATTCCTCTCACCCACTTAAATACTTCTATCTTATCTCCCCACACTCTTCGTCTTTCTAGGGAATGCAAGTTAAGTTTCTTTAACCTATCCTGATATGGAAGGTTTCTAAGTCCCTGAATCATTTTTGTCATTCTTCGCTGCACCGACTCTGATGAATATCCATTCTATAATAGGGGCACAGAACTGAACCGCATAATCGAGGGTGCATTTCTTCGCGCAAGATATAGTTGCAATAAGACCTCTGCACTCTTGTTACTTACACTTCTGAATGTAAACCCAATACTCTGTTTGCCTTATTTCGAACATTAACGCACTGTTTTCTAGGCCTGCCGTAGGTCCGGGCTTACAAGTACCCCTAGGTCTCTTTCACAAGTCGACTTCTCTAGGTTGATGTTGTTCAGGCTGTATACATTATAAGTATTTGTTCTTCCAATATTAAGTACGCTGCACTTGCTGGTGTTGAATTTCATTTGCCATTTTTCAGACCACCCCTGCAGTTTATTTAGATCCTCCTGTAATACATTTGCAGGACTTCCGAAACTCAGCGGTGATTGGTTCCTGTTGAATTGTCTGTCTAGCTGGATGTTTCTGGAAACACCTCGCATGAGAGGTAGAGGGAGGTACTGAATGGTGACTCTCTATAGCCTCATGAATTTTAGAGACTTCTACACTGGCAGACGCCGTCCTGTGGTAGTGTCAGCTTATATTTTCTGGAAACATGTCGAAGCAAGGAGAAGACGATGGGGAACTGGCTACCAATTCTGTTGTGCCAGTGGATTCTAGAGATTTCTGTACTAGCAGACATTGAGCAAGGGGATGCGTTACATCCCCTCCCCCTTGAAAATCTCAGAGGGTCCACACAGAATAAGTGGATCTACAGAGTAGACCATCCTGGTCGAGCTGCACTGCTGGTTCCCGTGACAAAGCGTCTGCTATTGATTGTCTTGGTCCCGGATTTGGAAAACTTGTAGATTATATTCTTGTAGTGCAAGAGCCCACCTCATCATTTGTTGATTTGAATTATTCATTCTGTGTAGGAACAAAATTGGATTGTGGCCAGTTTTTACTTCAATAGGATGAGGAGAGTCATGCAGGAAAAACTTGAATTTTTTTATGGTTTTTCGATGGTTGAGTAGTGTAGTTGGTGAGGCAACAGCTTTGAGGAGTGGTAACGGATTAGGTTAAGCAGATGCGTTTCTTGATCAGTTTGTATGAGGACAGATCCTGTTCCAATGTCGCTGGCATCCACATCCAGCTGGTGCAGTAGGCGGTCTTCCCTTACCGCACAAAGTGTCCCAGACATGTAACTTGGCTAAAGTGGGTGGTAGCAAGGTTGATGACAAGCTCCAACAACTGTAGATGGTAGGGAAATTGCGGCAAACCTTATTGAGGGTGAGTATGCTGATTATCCCCGGGTAAATCTCCAAGATGATAATCCTTGATGTCGAGGGGATAAAGAAGTGCATTGGCCATCCCGAATCTGCCGAGGTATAAGATGATCCGGAGGAGGGTGAGAACTTAGATATATCATCAGGTTATGCACTCCAGGCATAGCTGTACAGGTTTGGAGAAAACAGTCTTAGTAAATAGCTTTACTGTTTACAGGGTTTGTAAGGTAAAGATAAGTAAGGAAGTGCACCTTTACACAGGGTACACTTCTCTAAAGCTAGAGTAACTTCTATAATAGACTTAGGTTTAGAGGAAGTTAAGATGGAAATCTAGTTCAATTCCGTTGGTTTACTCTCCAGGCCTGACTCATTGTGCCTGGAATGATATACCTTAAAATATATGTCCACAATTCTAAAAAAATCCCTTTTACCTGGTGTGTTAATATAATTTATATCTGTGCAAGGTCCAGTGAATGTTGTTTGCAAATGACAATAGACATTCAGTAAGGGTATAAAAGTTCTGTGAAATCATTTTCCAGGGTTCCTTGAGATTGCGGGTGATAAGCGGTTAACAAATGTGCAGCACTCCTTTCCTTTATAAACTGATTACACAAATTCATAGTTAAACCAATTTCTTGGCTAGACTGATTGGTAACCATTTGAAATAGATGAATGGAACATTGTGGTAGATGAGATGGAATCATTTGGCTGGGCAGAAGTAAAATCATCAGTAGAGATGAGTAAATTTCCCATTTTTTCCTTTTCTGCAAAAAAGTCAGGAACACCACTCAGGCCAGTGTCCTCTGAATTAGGTTGCTTTGGTTAGGATCTGGTCACAACACAAGCAGAAAACTAATGGGGTCCTCTTTTTCTATTTCGACTTTTGGGTTTTCTTTAGTAGGTTCTTTGAAAACAATAAGCAGATGAATTACTAATGATCCAGCAATATCAGTCCCTAAAATTAAGTCCACACCTTGAACAGGCATTGGTCCTTCAAGAATTCCTTCTTTAATGTCACCGTGAACAAATTCTGAATGTAAATATACTGTATACTAGCCAGAGGTATAACAGGAAGTCCAGACAAGTCCTGTAAGATTACATTTTAACTCATGTAATTTTTTCAACAAGAGGCAACTACAAATTCTTTGGGCTGATCACTTATTCCTAATGATACAGTGCCCTTGAATTTGAAAACTTTAAATGAATCCAGGCATTTAGGTGCACCCCCCAACACTTCCACCTGCTACAGTCAGCATTGTCAATTCTAATCTCCGAGACTTGTGAACCACGAAAGTATGAACTTGCTTCCAAAGCATTCACTCGTGACGTGAAGTGGGGACTGGGGGTGTGAGAGGAGGATGACAGGCTAGTGGGGGGGGGGGGTGAGGACGGTAGGAGTGGAAGGTGGCAACAGGAATGGGAGAAGGGCAAGGTAAAACTTGTCCAGCTACAACGCAGTATTTAATAAGCAAACTATTAACACGTAATAAAGAGAATAATGTGGTATCGGAAAATAGTAAGTCTGCGCCTGTTACTGGTGTGGTTAATTACATTTTCATATATTACTAAATAATGTTGTGAGACAATGAATAAGCCAGAATTATACTATACTCCCACTACAGCCCCCTCCCCTCCTCTCCATTCACACTCACGGCCATCAGCCGTGCTCTGTTCCTCCAGGTCTTTATTTCCCCGCAGAAACATGAGGAACTGTCACCAGCCCGAGGGGCTTACCCAGCTTCCACCACTGGTTACCAGCGGCGAGGGTTGTATGTACTATCGTGCACAAAAGTCGTGTCCACTACCCAGCCACAGTGAGGTTTCGAATAGCCTTGAATCTGAAGTTTCGAAACAGCTGGGGGAAATGCCGTCGGCCAACAGATGTCGCCCACTGTAGTGTGTGTGGAGGGGAGGGGGTAATAGAGGAGGTGGGGGCTGGATGAGAGGCAGGTTTATTTATTATTTATACCACCATAATTTCAAGCTGCCTTTTTAACTACGTTTTGTCTTACAGTTGTTTCTTTATGGTTACGAATTCATGGAACAGGTGCAGTGTCCTGGGTGCTTATTGCTGCTCAGGTCACAATGATACTTTAAAGAATGGAATATATTAAGGATAAAAGTGAAATATGCAAGGATCAGGGTGAAGGGCCTTGGTCAGCTAGTTTTACTCAGCGACCACGTCACAATTTTGTTGTTATTCCGACAAAGAGATTATGGTAATATTTATTTATATTCCACCCATCCTTTGCTGAATAAATATTTGTGATAATATGCAATATTATATAATTATATACTTATGTTAAAAAGAGTGGAGTGAAAAAGTTATCAGTATTGTAAAATAGTATTCAGACTTAATCTAGTTCCAATTCTTCCAAGTTCCAGTGTTTAAACACCCCACCACAATATGCAAGCTTCATATATTTTGGAGTGTGCTCAGCTACCGTTAATATTGTGTGCTGAACATCATGAGCATTTCAATGATGGTAGCAATTGTAACTATATAATTATATTGTGTTATAAGACAACACATTCCACGACGTGTCATACAGATCATTGTATACCACACAATACATAATTTGTGGCTGTTAAGTTACTTTGTTATGAATTTTCATGCAATATAGTTTAAGACATCATTAAGGACATGGATTTAAGATAACACTGTAGGTGAGTTAATATATATTAATTGTATTTACAAACAATACTAAAATCCAAACAATACACCAATGCACACATCTTAGTATTTGGTCCAGCCACCCATTGCATTCAGGACTTCATCAAGGCGATTAGGGATGGAGTCGACCAGCTTCAGGCACACCCCTGGTCGTCGATGTATACTCTCCCACACATCGTAAGCTGCACAGTTTCGCTGCACCCCAATATCCCAATCACGTTTCATCATGGCCCAAATATGTTCAATCGGATTAATATTACATCCTAGTGTTGGTCAATCGATGACCTCAATTTCAGGGTGATCCTGGAGGCAGTCCTTCACTATGTTGCTGGTATGAATGGGACTGTTGTCATGAACCAGCCTGATAGTGTGGGGGGCTGGAACTGCCATAGGAAAGAGCACTTGCCCCAGGATGTCTACATACTGCTCACCAGTGAAACAGCCATTGATCTTGACCAGTTCACCTGGCCCATGTTCCCACATCCACCCCCCAGAATGACACTGACACCCTACCACTCACTGCGCGATGTTGAATGTGTTTCTCATGGTAGCGTGTGTTGGGGGGCCGCCAGCACTGCCTTGCTTCGGCTCCCACTGACCTGAACACCGTTTCATCAGTAAATACAATGGTTCTCCGGTATTCTTCTCTATGTGGAAGGTGTTCCAATGCAAAGCCGAGTCGACACTCCTTGTGAGTAGGTGTTAGCCACCCTTTGTGAGCTGGAATATGGCAGTCGATCCCAGCTTCATGAAGTCGGCGTCTCGTCGTCATGTGATGGCAGTTGAGGCCCAGATTTCTTGTATGCTCCACTGATGTTCGCATTGGATATGCCGTTGCAGCTGCCACGATCATGGCGTCCATCCTTGCCGACGTTACTTGTGGCCTACCGCTTCGAGGTTTCGTCTCCACTGAGCCCTCTTCCTCCCACCGACGGATCCACCTCCAAATCGTCTTAGAGTTCCTCCCCACTTTGAGAGCAATGTTCGGCACAGTTGCCCCGGCTCTCCACATCCCGATGATTTGGCCTCGCTCAGCAATCACTGCCGACGAATTTGCTCGTCCTGCAGGCATATCTGAAATGGCAGAGTAATATTATGTTGTGGTAACTGATGCAGGCTTTTATATACTAGAGTAAATTAATGGTATTAGTAACACCTAGGTTAAGTATTATTACTCTGACATAACGTTTTGGTAAATCTTTTTAGGATCAACTGCCCAAGAAACCCTTCCTATTTCATGTATTCATAGTGAACTGCAAGTGGATCCCCCCCCCAAACCTCCACCACCACCCCTGCGACTGTAGAGTAAACATTCGCCGATAATCATCATCCTCATCATCAAGATTTAGTTTAACCAGACCACTGACACCCATTTGACCCATTTGAGTCTCTCCTAGGGCTGGCCAGAGGGATTAGTTAACATATATTTGTGTTTCTATAATTTAGTGTTATATTGTTTGGAGGAGATTACAGTATTTCAAAAAGGTCAAAACTGAACTTAGGGAAAATTTTGGGGTCTCTGCTAAAATATCTTACATTGTCGGGTTAGTGAAGCACATTGTTAGATACCGATTATAAATAGGGCATTCAATGAGAATATGTTGGACTGTTATTTGTGTTTGGCAGTTGGAGCATATAGGTGGGGCTCCAATAGGGGAAGACATGAGTTGGCCATGCGTCAATCGCGTATGCCCAATTCTTAGACGATTCAGAATAGTTTAGTGATGTCGATAGGATTGTTTTGATGATGACCAAGGATAAACTGATGATTTGATCATTTTTAGCTTTTGACTTGTTGGTTCATTTCCCCAGGACTTTTGCCAAGCGAAAAAATGCCTATATTTATTGAAGATTGTCATCTCAATATCACATATTCTTTCACCTCTACATATATCTGCTATCACACATGGGACACCCTGCAATAGTATAAGGACGACATGGGCAATGCTGACAGATAAATGTGACTTACCTGTTGGTGACGATGGTAGGAATGAGACTTCGGCATGTTTCAGTGTTTGACATCACCTCCTTCCCCTGGTGCGGGTGGCACCAACCTTGGTAACAACTTATGTATTCTCCGTGACTACCAGTAATGGTAGTCACGGAGAATTAATTACTGGTGTGCCCATCATTTGCACCGTCGTAGCTATGAACGGCAGAGATATGGTCGTTGTAGTGCTTTTATTTACCAGTTACACATCTCTCACCATGCTTAATAATATTAACTATCTTCATGACATTCTTATTGTTATCAGTGATTGCGGTATTCACGATGTTATGCTCCACCTGCACACAGCCTGTTACCAGACTAACCCCCACCTCCATTATTCCCCCCCTCCTCCACACACACACTACAGTGGGCGACATCTGTTGGCCGACCATAGCATTTACCCCAGCTATTTCGAAACTTCAGACTCATGGCTATTCGAAACCTCATTGTGGCTGAGTAGTGGACACTATTTTTGTGCACGCTAGTACAATCAAATTGAAAAATCATGCCTGGGATGAAGTTGGAAAGGCAGTGAATGTTGTTGTTCGAATCTCCCTGGTGTTTTCCTTTCAATGTTTGGGTCATTTGGTCTGAATTGTCTTCAAGTTCATACAAAAATAAAATCCTTAAACTATATTGCATTAGCCTTAATTTTCTAAAATTAATACTCTGCCCTAGGATACTGTTCATGGAAAGACTGGAACTAGGCCTAAGGTAGCTGTTAGACAAAGTGTCTCACTGACAGCCTGACACTCACCAATATTGCCATGTACACTCGGAAACCATATTCTCTAGCCCACCTGTGTCGGTGCTGGAGGTTAGTACAGTGTCCTTTCTGGACGGGGGCCCACTCTAACTATCACGAGGCAACACACGCATGAACACACACAGTCATAGTATGGCTGTATAGATTATATAATGTATAAATATTGTATATGGCATTTTATACTCTGCATTATCTTCATTATATTTGAACACGAAGAAAAATTACCAAAGGTTGTAGTTACGAAAGCATGAATGGAAATAAACACTTCCAAACCGATCCACCATTCGCGTAACTATATGAAAAATCGTGTTTAATTTAACTACATATTTCAAAAACCTTAAATTACATGTGGATCAGTCACTCCTCATTTGACACACTTATAGTGTAATACTTTGACCATCCCACCTGGGCACATGGAGGCCCACGGCAACTCTTACGTGGCAACATCCTTGGCTCTCAAGGACCAATAGGTCTGTATATAATGTGTGTGCACATGCTAAAATGACCTAGTATATTTTACTAATGTCTCATTGTCCATGGGTTTTCTTACAGTTTGGCTGTGAGTTTTCTATTTCGTCTACCTGCCAGTTCAACAGGACTGCTAACCCTCCTCCCAGCAACTCATATGCCATCCCAGACCCACAGCCTATATGTATGGTGCAAGACCGTAGTCCAATACATACAAGTCAGGCAGTCAAGCGTTGGTTTGAGGCGCACCCGCAGATTATTCTATTGGACTAGCCCCCTAAAGGAGCCGATTGTAATCCAATAGAAAAACTATGGGCGCATATGGTTGTTGAATGGGATGTTGAGGAGTAAATGAGTGAGGCCGTGAGGAGACACGCACATAATGTGTGGGAGGGAATAAGGATTAAGCCGAACATCTGCAGCAATCTGGTAGATTCCATGCCCACCAGATTGCATGAAGTTATAGCAGCAGATGGAGGTTGGACATGGTATTTAACTGTGGTCAAGAATTAAATCTCCGCCCACGACGGTGCCTTGTAGGGGGTGGCGGGGGAGTTAGCTCTCTGGTGTAACCTCGTTGGGGCCACATAGACTTCGTTTCCTAACTCTCAGGAATTTGTCCAGGCATTTTACTATATGGTTTTACGTCACTTCGCATAAATATGCTTAAAAAATCTATGCATTAATATGCATAACTCTTGGGAATCTGTCCAGACATAAAATATATGTTAAATACTACAATAATCACATAGATATGTTTACAATGTTTATGCATAATAAATGTGAAAAATATTTTTTGGGTTTCAATTAACCAATAGTCATGCCTACAAAACAATCTTGATACTCTAAGTGCATGTATGTGTTAAATAACGAGTAACTAATCCACATTATTTTGGTAAATAAAGAAATGAAAAGCAAGCACTTAGCCATATGGATATAGTTACACGGAAGAAGGGAAATAAGGATGAACCATGGTTTTGATGGAAACAATGTGCTCTGGGACGATGCTCACAATGACGAATGGGAGAAACCTCTTTATGAAACATCTTACCCACTAAGGATGAAGCTTAATGCTACAGAACACACACACACACACAGTGTAACTTTGCTTGACGCGTTGTCTGACTTGGGGTGGCTTTGAGCGAACCATACACATGATATTACAATTTATGTATCCTTCCTGTCCATGATTTACAACAATAACTGTAGGGTAAAAGTTACAATATTATACTAATAACGCTGTCATGTATTGATACTATGACTAGTTACCAAGATACAGAGCACGATGAACATAGCAGGATAATGATAGTGAAGCCTGGAAGGGTTCATATCA
>NW_024736946.1:0-10934 GCF_018991925.1 Homarus americanus
TACCTGGCAGTGCTCGGGCGGTGTACCTGGGGAGGTCAGCGGTGTACCTGGAGTGTTAGACGTATCAGGAGTGACAGAGAGTACCTAGAGTGTCAGAGGTGTACCTGGGAGTGTAAGAAGTGTACCTGGGAGTGTCTGGGGTGTGTACCTGGGAGTGCTCAGAGGTGTACCTGGGAGTGTCAGGGGTACCAGGAATGCCAGTGGAGTACCTGGGAGTGTGAGAAGTGGCATGTGGGAGCAAGTCAGAGGTGTACCTGGGAGCACAGAGGTGTTCAGGAGTGTGTGAGGTGTACCTGGGAGTGTCAGAGATGTACCAGGAGTGTCAGAGGAATACTTCCAGGAGGACAGAGGTGTACCTGGGAGTGTCAGAGGTGTGTACCTAGGAGTATCGGGAGGTCACCTGGGGAGTGTCGGAGTTGTACCTGGAGTGTTGGGGCGGTTTACCTGGGAGTGTCACGGTGTACCTGGGAGTGTTAGACGTGTATCAGGGAGTGACAGAGAGGCACGAGGAGTGTCAGGAGGTGTACCTGGGAGAGGAGAAGTGTACCTAGGCTGGGAGGTGGGGCGGGTGGAGGCTGGCGAGGCTGGTGTTGCGGGTGAGGTGCTGGGCCTGTGTAGGGGCGGGCAGGGCAGGATGGGAGGAAGTGAGGGTGAGGTAAGTGATTAGGACAGGGAGGAGGATGTAGGTTAAAAGACACATGTTAAGTTATAACAGTTGAGTACACACCGCTTTCATCACTGAAACACAATGGCTGACATTTAACACTGACCAACAATCAAACTGTACTTGGGCTACTGAGAATGCCACAGATAGCGGGTGACACTGGAGAAATTACGTTAAGCACTGAACATTTCTATTAAAAATTCGCCCATACCACCACAAGAGACATTTACTTGAGTGTAACGGCATCAATACTGTATACTTTTCACGCTACTACGCAGGTGAACTTCTTATTACGCACTTTTGAACTAACGAGCCGGTGGGGTGTTATGGCTAACTGAGGAAAGGCGTGGAGTTACGTTAAGCACCATTGTAATGACACAAAATAAACAGAGAGAGGAAGACATATAATTATAAGTAGGAAATAGTAGAGTAGGAATGTAAAGATAGGAAACTTGGTAGCGTGGCCTGATGTTATTTGCACAGCGTCACTACGCTTTATTCTGATGTATGTCAATACGCACATATCACTTTAAAGGGACAACTGTTAAACACCTCTTGATAACTATTTATTAATTCACCAATGACATGGACACATTAATATCACTATTATATCGTGTAGCCAAGCACCTTACCACTGACTCGGACACACCCTGGAATGAATACACTTCCCACAGTAGGTAACCTTACCCTAGGACGTTCTTGACAAGTTCACGTACCCTGGACGTCGGCCCAGTGAATGCTTGGCTGGGCTGCCTCTCAGAGGAGAGTCTGCTTAGTTGGGGTCTGTTCGGGAAATCCCCTCCCCGACCTGGGGAGAGGGTGTGCGTTGGACTCTGAGAATCTTAGTGAATGAGCCTCCTGGAATGTTCAAATTTGAACCCAGCACCAGAATGATAATGATAATAAGACGATGCCCGTGATTTGAACTGTAGGGTCGAGATATGGGGTCGGCTTGGTTTCTTGACCAACAACAACACTAAACTAGTGGATCTGGACACTGTGTGTGTGTCCTGGCCAGGTGTCTTGGCTAGGTGCGGTTGTAGGTCACCGTGGCTCACGTCATTAGCGGGGCGCGAGGTCAAGTCCCCTTGTCGACCTGAGGTGTGTCAGCCTGAATGCGGTGGGAGGTCTGTGGTGTACTCTGCTGTTATAGACATAATCTGGGCTGTGCTTTGGTCTGACACCGCTCATTACACTGGGAGTGTCTGGGGTACCTGGGAGTGTCAGGTGTACCTGGGAGGTCAGGGGTACCAGGGAATGCCAGTGAGTACCTGGGAGAGTGTGGAGAAGTGTACCTGGGAGGCCAGAGGTGTACCTGGGAGTGTCAGAGGTGTTCCAGGGAGTGTGTGAGGTGTACCTGGGAGGCCAGGAGATGTACCAGGGAGGTCAGAGGAATACCTAGGAGTGTCAGGGAGGTGTACCTGGGAGTGTCAGAGGTGTACCTAGGAGCACGGGAGGTTTACCTGGGAGTAGGTTGAGTTGTACCTGGGAGTGTCATGGGTTTACCTGGGAGTGTCAGCGATGTACCTGGGAGTGTTAGGGACGTATCAGGGAGTGACAGTGAGTACCCAGGGAGTGTCAGAGGTGTACCTGGGAGGTGGAGAAGTGTACCTGGGAGTGTGTCATGAGGTGTACCTGGGAGGTCAGGAGGTGTACCAGGGAGTGTGTGAGGTGTACCTGGGAGGTCAGAGGTGTTCCAGGGAGTGTGTGGAGGTGTACCTGGGAGTGTGAGATGTACCAGGGAGGCCAGAGGAATACCTAGACAGAGGTACCTGGGAGGTCAGAGGTGTACCTAGGGAGTATCGGAGGTCTGGGAGTGTCGTAGGAGTGTACCTGGGAGTGTCAGAGGTGTACCTGGGAGTGGAGAAGTGTACCTGGGAGGCTGGGAGGTGCCTGAGTATCAGAGGTGCACTTGGGAGTGTCAGAGGTGCACCTGAGGTCTGAGGTGTACCTGGGAGGCACTGAGGTGTACCTGGCAGTGTCAGAGGTGTGCACTGGCAGTGTCTAAGGTGTACCTGAGTAGTCAGCGATGTACCTGGAGGTCCAGGTGTACCTGGGAGTGTCAGGAGATGTACCAGGGAGGTCAGAGGTGTACCTAGGGAGGTCAGGGGAGGTGTACCTGGGAGCACGGAGGTGTACCTGGGAGTGTCAGAGGTGTACCTAGGAGTGTCAGAGGTACATGGGAGTGTCAGAGGTGTACCTGGGAGAGTCAGGGGTGTACCTGGAGTGTCAGAGGTGTACCTGGGAATTCAGGGGTGACCAGAGGCCAGTGGAGCCTGGGAGTGTCAGAGGTGTACCTGGGAGCACGGGAGGTGTACCTGGGAATGCCAGAGGTGGCCTGGGAGTGTCAGAGGTGTACCTGGTGTGCTTGAGAGGTGTACCTGGGAGTGTCAGGAGGTGTACCTGGGAGTGTCGGAGGTGTACCTGGGAGTGAGAGGTGTACCTGGGAGGTCGCAGGTGTACCTGGGAGCAGCCGGAGGCACTGGGAGTGTCAGAGGTGCACCTGGGAGTTGAGGAGGTGTACCAGGTAATGTCAGTGGAATACCTGGGAGCACAGAGGTACCTGGGAGGTCAGAGGTGTACCTGGGAGTGTCAGAGGTGTACCTGGGAGGCCAGAGGTACCTGGGAGGTCGGAGGTGTACCTGGGAGTGTGAGAAGGTACCTGGGAGTGTCTGGGGTGTACCTGGGAGGTCAGGTGTACCTGGAGTGTCAGTGGAGTACCTGGGAGTGTCAAGGATGTACCTGGGAGGCCAGGAGGTGTACCTGGGAGTGTCAGAGGTGCAATGGGAGGCCAGAGGTGTACCAGGAATGTCAGTGGAGAACCTGGGAGTGTCAGAGGTACCTGGTAGTGTCAGAGGTGTACCAGGAATGTCAGTGGAGAACCTGGGAGTGTCAGAGGTGTACCTGGTAGTGTCGGAGGTGTACCTGGGAGTGTCAGGGGTGTACCAGGGAGTCTCAGTGGAGTACCTGGGAGTGTCAGAGGTGTACCTAGGAGTATCGAAGGTGTATCTGGGAGTATCGGAGGTGTACCTGGGAGTGTCAGAGGTGTACCTGGGAATATCGGAGGTGTTCCTGGGAATATCGGAGATGTACCAGGGCGTGTCAGAGGTGTACCTGGGAGTCTCAGAGGTGAACCAAAGAGTGTCAGAGGCGTACCTGGGAGTTTCAGAGGTGTACCTGGGAGTATCGGAGTTGTTCCTGGGAGTATCGGAAGTGTACCTGGGAGTGTCAGAGGTGAACCTGGGAGTATCAGAGGTGTACCTGGGAGTGTCAGAGGTGTACCAGGGAGTGTCAGGGATGTAACTGGGAGGGTCAGAGGTGTAACTGGGAATGTCAGAGGTGAACCAGGAGTGTCAGTGGAGTACCTGGGAGTCTCAAAGGTGTACCTGGGACTATCGGATGTGTACCTGGGAATATCGGAAGTGTACCTGTGAGTGTCAGAGGTGCACACGGTGAGGAGAAGGTACCTGGGAGGTTCCTGGGGTACCTGGGAGGTCTGGGGTGGGGCACCTGGGAGGCCTGAGGTACCTGGTGAGTGTCAGAGGTGTACCTGGGAGGTCAGGAGGTGCACCTGGAGCATCATGGTTGTACCAGGAGGTCAATGGAGCACCTGGGAGCAAGGCCAGAGATGTACCTGGGAGTGTCAGAGGTGTACCTGGGAGTGTCACAGGTGTACCTGTTAGTGTCAGAGGTGTACCTGGGAGTGTCAGAGGTGTACTTGGGAGTGTTAGAGGTGTACCTGGGAGTGTCAGCGGTGTACCTGGGAGTGTCTGAGGTGTACCTGGAAGTGTCAGAGGTGTGCCTGGGAGTGTCAGGGTGCACTTGGGAGTGTCAAAGGTGCACCTTGGAGTGACTGTGGTGTACCTGGGTGTGTCTGAGGTGTACCTGGCAGTGTCAGCGGTTTACCTGGGAGTGTCAGCGGTGTACCTGGGAGTGTTAGACGTGTATCAGGGAGTGACAGAGGAGTACCTAGGAGTGTCAGAGGTGTACTTGGGAGTGTGAGAAGTGTACCTGGGAGTGTCTCGGGTGTACCTGGGAGTGTCAAGGGTGTACCTGGGAGTGTCAGGGGTGTAACAGGGAATGTCAGTCGAGTACCTGGGAGTGTCAGAGGTGTACCTGGGAGTGTCAGAGGTGTACCTGGGAGTGTCAGAGGTGTACCTGGGAGTGTCGGAGGTGTATGTGGGAGTGTAAGAAGTGGTACCTGGGAGTGTCGAAGGTGTACCTGGGAGTGTCGGAGGTACCTGGGAGTGTCAGGAGGTGTACCTGGGAGTGTCTGAGGTACCTGGGAGTGTCTGAGGTGTACCTGGCAGTGTCTGAGGTGTGCCTGGAGTGTCAGGAGGTGCACTTGGGAGTGCTGGGAGGTGCACCTTGGAGTGTCTGAGGTGTACCTGGGAGTGTCTGAGGTGTACCTGGCAGTGTCTGAGGTGTACCTGGCACTGTCAGCGGTGTTTCTGGGAGTGTCACCGGTGCACCTGGGAGTATTAGAGGTGTATCAGGGAGCGACAGAGGAGTACCTATGATTGTCAGAGGTGTACCTGGGAGTGTCAGAGGTGTACCTGGGAGTATCGGAGGTGTACCTGGGAGTGTCAGAGGTGTACCTGGGAGTGTCAGAGGTGTACCTGGGAGTGTCAGAGGTGTACCTGGGAGTATCAGAGATGTACCTGGGAGTGTCAGAGGTGTATCTGTGAGTGTTGGACGTGTACCTGGGAGTGTCAGAGTTGTACCAGGGAGTGTGAGAAGTGTACCTGGGAGTGTCAGAGGTGTACCTGGGAGTGTAAGAAATGTACCTGGGAGTGTGAGAAGTGTACCTGGGAGTGTCAGAGGTGTACCTGGGAGAATCAGAGATGTACCTGGGAGTGTCAGAGATGTACCTGGGAGTGTGAGAAGTGTACCTGTGAGTGTCAGAGGTGTACCTGGGAGTGTAAGAAGTGTACCTGGGAGTGTCAGGGGTATACCAGGGAGTGTCAGTGGAGAGCCTGGGAGTGTCAGAGATGTACCTGGAAGTGTTGGAGGTGTACCTGGGTGTGTCAGGGGTGTACCAGGGAGTGCCAGTGGAGTACCTGGGAGTGTCAGAGGTGTACCTTGAAGTGTCAGAGGTGTATCTGGGAGTGTTGGACGTGTACATGGGAGTGTCAGAGGTGTACCAGGGAATGTCAGAGGAGTACTTGGGAGTGTCAGAGGTGTACCTGGGAGTATAGGTGCAGCAGGTGTCAGAGGTGTACCTGGAGTGTCAGAGGGTGTACCTGGGGTGTCGGTGATATGCCTGGGAGTGTGAAGTGTGCCTGGGAGTGTTAGACGTGTATCAGGAGTGACAGAGGGTACCTAGGGTGTCAGAGGTGTACCTGGAGGTGTCAGGGGTGTCAGGGAATGTCAGTCGAGTACTGGGGAGTGTCAGAGGTGTGCCTGGGAGTGTCAGGGTGTACCTGGGATTGTCAGAGGTGTACCTGGGGAGTGTCAGAGGTGTGCCGGAGTGTCGGAGGTGTACGTGGGAGTGTAAGAAGTGTGGGGTGTCAGGTGTACTGCAAGTGTCGGGAGGAGTGTCAGAGGTGTACTTGGGAGTGTCTGGGGGTGTACCTGGGAGTGTCTGAGGTGTACTAGCAGTGTCTGAGGTGTGCCTGGGAGTGTCAGAGGTGCCTTGGGAGTGTCAGGGTGTGCCTGGGAGTGTAAGAGGTGTGCCTGGGGTGTGAGGAGGTGTACCTGGGGTGTCAGAGGTGTGCCTGGGGTGTAAGAGTGTGCCTGGGGTGAGAGTGTGCCTGGGGTGTCAGAGGTGTGCCTGGGAGTGTAGGAGGTGTGCCTGGGTGTCAGGGGTGTACCAGGGGTGTCAGTGGAGGCCTGGGGTGTCGGAGTTGTACCTGGGAGTGTCAGCGGTTTACCGGGAGTGTCAGCGGTGTACCTGGGAGTGTCAGAGGTGTACCTGGGAGTGTCAGGTGTACCTGGGAGTGTGAAAGTGTACCTGGGAGTGTCTGGGGTGTACCTGGGGTGTCAGAGGTGTGCTGGGAGTGTCAGGGGTATGCCAGGGGTGTCAGTGGAGTACCTGGGGTGTCAGAGATGTACCTGGGAGTGTCAGAGGTGTGCCTGGGGGTGTCAGGAGGTGTGCCTGGGGTGTCAGAGATGTACCTGGGAGTGTCAGAGGTGTGCCTGGGAGTGTCGGAGGTGTGCAGGGGTGTTTAAAAAGTGTGTATGAGTGTCAGGTGTGCCTGGGAGTGTCAGAGGTATGCTTGGGAGTGTCAGGTGTACCTGGGAGTGTCAGCAGTGTACCTGGGAGTGTCAGAGGTGTACCTGAGTGTCGGAGATGTACCTGGGAGTGTGAGAGGTGTGCCTGGGAGTGTCTGGGGTGTACCTGGGTGTCAGGAGGTGTGCCTGGGACTGTGAGAAGTGTACCTGGGAGTGTCTGGGGTGTGCAGAGTGTCAGAGGTGTGCCTGGGAGTGTCAAGGGTGTACAGGGAGTGTCAGTGGGTAGGTGTCAGAGGTGTACCAGGTAATGTCAGTGGAATACTGGGAGTGTCAAGGTGTACCTGGGGTGTCCTAGGTGTGCCTGGGAGGTCAGTTGCCTGGGAGTGTCAGAGGTGTACCTGGGGTGTCGGAGGTGTGCCTGGGGTGTGAGAAGTGTGCCGGGGTGTCTGGGGGTGTACCGAGTGTCAGAGGTGTGCCTGGGGTGTCAGGGGTATACCAGGGGTGTCAGTGGAGTGCCTGGGAGTGTCAGAGATGTGCCGGAGTGTCAGAGGTGTACGCAAGTGTCAGAGGTGTACCTGGGAGTGTCAGAGATGTACCTGGGAGTGTCAGAGGTGTACCTGGGAGTGTCGGAGGTGTGGGGAGTTTAAAAGTGTACCTGGGGTGTCGGAGTGCTGGGAGTGTCAGAGGTATGTGGGAGTGTCAAGGTGTACCTGGGAGGTCTGCGGTGTGCCTGGGAGTGTCTGGAGGTGTACCTGGGAGTGTCAGAGATGTGCCTGGAGAGTATGGAGTTGCATTTGGGGGTGTTAGAGGTGCACCTTGGAGTGACTGAGGTGTACCTGGGAGTGTCTGGGGTGTACCTGGCAGTGTCTGAGGTGTGCCTGGCAGTGTCTGAAGTGCCTGGCAGTGTCAGCGGTGTGCCTGGGAGTGTCAGCGATGTGCACAGGAGTGTTAGACGTGTATCAGGGAGTGACAGAGGAGTACCTAGGAGTGTCAGAGGTGGCCTGGGAGTGTGAGGTGTGCCTGGGAGTGTCTGGGGTGTACCTGGGAGTGTCAGGGTGTACCTGGGAGTGTCAGGGGTGTGCCTGGGAGTGTCAGGGATGTACTGGGAGTGTCGGAGGTGTGGGGTGTGAAACTGTGCCTGGGGTGTGGGTGTGCCTGGGAGTGTCGGAGTGTATCTGCCAGTGTCAGCGGTGTGCCTGGGGAGTGTCAGAGGTGTGCCAGGTAATGTCAGTGGAATACCTGGGAGTGTCAAAGGTGTGCCTGGGAGTGTCAGAGGTGTACTGGGAGGTGTCAGAGGTGTGCCTGGGAGTGTCAGAGGGTGTACCTGGGAGTGTCGGAGGTGTACCTGGGAGTGAAGTGTACCTGGGGTGTCTGGGGTGTACCTGGGAGTGTCAGGGTGTACCTGGGAGTGTCAGGGGGTATGCCAGGGAGGTGTCAGTGGGTACCTGGGAGTGTCAAGGATGTGCCTGGGAGTGTCAGAGGTGTGCCGGGGGTGTCAGGAGGTGTGCCTGGGAGTGTCAGGGTGTGCCTGGGGTGTCGGGAGGTGCCTGGGAGTGTGAGAAGTGTGCCTGGGAGTGTCTGGGGTGTGCCTGGGTGTCAGAGGGTGTGCCTGGGGAGTGTCAGGGGTAGCCAGGGGAGTGTCAGTGGAGTACCTGGGAGTGTCAGAGATGTACCTGGGAGTGTCAGAGGTGTACCTGGGAGTGTCAGAGGTGTACCTGGGAGTGTCAGAGATGTACCTGGGAGTGTCAGAGGTGTACCTGGGAGTGTCGGAGGTGTACCAGGGTGTTTAAAAAGTGTACCTAAGAGTGTCGGAGGTGTACCTGGGGTGTCAGAGGTATGCTTGGGAGTGTCAAGGTGTACCTGGGGTGTCAGCGGTGTGCCTGGGGAGTGTCAGAGGGTGTGCAGGTGTCGGAGGTGTACTGGGGTGTCTGGGTGTACCTGGGGAGTGTCGGAGGTGTGCACGGGACTGTGAGGGAAGTGTGCCCGGGGTGTCTGGGGTGTGCCTGGGGAGTGTCAGAGGTGTACCTGGGAGTGTCAGGGGTATACAAGGGAGTGTCAGTGGAGTACCTGGGAGTGTCAGAGGTGTACCAGGTAATGTCAGTGGAATACCTGGGAGTGTCAAAGGTGTGCCTGGGAGTTTCAGAGGTGTACCTGGGAGTGTCAGAGGTGTACCTGGGAGTGTCAGAGGTGTACCTGGGAGTGTCGGAGGTGTACCTGGGAGTGTGAGAAGTGTACCTGGGAGTGTCTGGGGTGTACCTGGGGTGTCAGAGGGTGTGCCTGGGAGTGTCAGGGGTATACCAGGGATTGTGGTGGGTACCTGGGAGTGTCAGAGATGTACCTGGGGTGTCAGAGGTGTACCTGGGAGTGTCAGAGGTGTACCTGGGAGTGTCGAGATGTACCTGGGAGTGTCAGAGTGTACCTGGGAGTGTCGAAGGTACCAGGGAGTTTAAAAAGTGTACCTGGGGTGTCGGGAGGTGTACCAGGAGTGTCAGAGGTATGCTTGGGAGTGTCAAGTGTGCCTGGGATGTCAGCGGTGTGCCTGGGAGTGTCTGGTGTGCCTGGGAGTGTCAGAGATGTGCCTGGGAGGTCAGAGGTGCACTTGGGAGTGTCAGAGGTGCACCTTGGGATTGACTGAGGTGTACCTGGGAGTGTCTGAGGTGTACCTGGGGTGTCTGAGGTGTGCCTGGCAGTGTCTGAAGTGTACCTGGCAGTGTCAGCGGTGTACCTGGGAGTGTCAGCGGTGTGCCTGGGAGTGTTAGACGTGTATCAGGGAGTGACAGAGGGTACCTAGGGTGTCAGAGGTGTACCTGGGAGTGTAAGAAGTGTACCTGGGGAGTGTCTGGGGTGTGCCTGGGATTGTCAGAGGTGTACCTGGGAGTGTCAGGGGTGTGCAAGGAATGCCAGTGGAGTACCTGGGGTGTGAAGTGTGCCCGGGAGTGTCAGAGGTGTACCTGGGAGTGTCAGAGGTGTTCCAGGGGTGTGAGGTGTGCCTGGGAGTGTCAGAGATGTACCAGGGGTGTCAGAGGAATACCTAGGGTGTCAGAGGTGTGCCTGGGGAGTGTCAGAGGTGTGCCTAGGGTATCGGAGGTTTACTGGGGTGTCAGGTTGTACCTGGGAGTGTCAGCGGTTTGCCTGGGAGTGTCAGCGGTGTGCCTGGGTGTCAGAGGTGTTCAGGGAGTGTGTGAGGTGTGCCTGGGTGTCAGAGGTGTTCAGGGGTGTGTGGGGTGTACCTGGGGAGTGACAGAGATGTACCAGGGGTGTCAGAGGAATACCTAGGAGTGTCAGAGGTGTAACTGGGAGTGTCAAGGTGTACCTAGGGTATCAGGAGTTTACCTGGGAGTGTCGGACTTGCACCTGGGAGTGTCGGGTGTGCCTGGGGTGTGAGAGGTTGCCTGGGGAGTGTCAGGTGTGCCTGGGGGTGTGGGAGGTGTGCCGGAGTGTCAGAGGTGTGCTTGGGAGAGTCAGAGGTGTGCCTGGGTGTGTCAGCAGTGTGCCTGGGTGTGTCTGAGGTGTGCCTGGGGGTGTCAGAGGTGTGCCTGGGAGTGTCAGAGTTGCACTTGGGAGTGTCAGGGTGCCTTGGGTGTCTGAGGTGTGCCTGGGGTATCTGAGTGTACCTGGCAGTGTCTGGGGTGTACCTAGCAGTGTCTGAGGTGTACTTGGCAGTGTCGGTGTACCTGGGAGTGTCAGGAGTGTGCCTGGGAGTGTCAGAGATGTATCTGGGAGTGTTGGACGTGTATCTGGGAGTGTCAGAGGTGTACCTGGGAATGTCAGTGGAGTACCTGGGAGTGTCAGAGGTGTGCTTGGGAGTGTTGGGGTGTACCTGGGAGTGTCAGCGGTGTGCCTGGAGTGTCTGAGGTGTACCTTGTCAGAGGTGTGCCTGGGAGTGTCAGAGGGTGCCCAGTCAAGGTGCACCTTGGGTGACTGTGGTGTACCTAGGTGTGTCTTAGGTGTGCCTGGTGTCTGGGGGTGCCTGCCAGTGTCTGGTGTACCTGGCAGTGTCAGCGGTTACCTGGGAGTGTCAGCGGTGTGCCTGGGAGTGTTAGACGTTATCAGGGTGACAGAGGTGTGCCTAGGGTGTCAGAGGTGTGCAGTGTCA
>NW_024736947.1:0-19701 GCF_018991925.1 Homarus americanus
GAAAGACCCCAGGAAAGACCAGAAAAGACCCCAGAAAAAGACCCCCAGGAAAAACCCCCGGAAAGACCCCCAGGAAAGACCTCCCCCAGGAAAGACCCCAGGAAAGACCTCCCTCAGGAAAGACCCCAGGAAAGACCCCCAGGAAAGACCCCAGAAAGATCCCCAAGAAAGACCCCAGGAAAACCCCCCGAAAGCCCCCTCAAAGAAAGACCCCCAAGGAAAGACCCCTGAAAAGACCCCAGGAACCTCATACGTGACTGGGGGGTCTGAGGCCAGCTCACACATGGCAGAAGCAACTTGTGGTGACCAGAAAAAAAAATAATTCCTAAAGTTAGGAATATATTGTTTGTTTTTGATGTTGTTTTTGTTGTGGTTGGTGGTGGCGGTGTTGTTGTTGTTTTTGTTGTTGTTGTTGTTGTTGCTGTTGTTTTTTGTTGCTGTTATTGTTGTTGTTATTCTTGTGTTGGTGGTTGTCGTTGATGTTTTTGTTATTATTATTGTTTTTGTTGCTGGTTACTGTTGTTGTAATTATTATTGTTGTTTTGTTGTTGTAGTTGTTTGTTTGTTTTGGAGGAGTTGTATATCATTCGTTTTTGTCTCTGTATGATTACTTATGAGTTATTCATCTTTGATTTAGGGATATATGTGTGTTTATATGTATATCTGAGTATGTACAATCATGTGTGTATATATGCAAGTGTGTGTATATACATGTATGTGTATATATGCATGTCTGTTAATGTAAATGAAATGTGTATGTATGCATCTATGTATGTAAATGAAACGTGTTTGTATGTATGTATGTATGTATGTATGTATGTATGTATGTATGTATGTATATATGCATAAGCACGTTTATGTGCATGTATATCTCTGACAAGCACGTGTATAAGTGTGTGTGTGTGTGTGTGTGTGTGTGTGTGTGTAATTAATGCCCCTACCTGTGATTAAGTTACCATTAATCAGACTTGAGTTACACCTGTATACAACACCTGCTGGGGCCTCAGTCATACAGGTGTTCTGTTTGTCTTGTTGAAGAGTAACTTTTTTAAACCCCGTGTGGGAAAAAACCCTCCCGTGGGGGTGTGTGGGGAGGGGGGTAGGGAAGGAGGGTGGGGGAGGAGGAGGGGAAGGGGTGAGGAGGGGGGTAGTTGGGGGAGAAGGGTGAGGGGAGGGGTCGGAGCTAGGGAAGGGAGTACTGTACCTATCAACACAGACAGACAGACACAAACAACCATTATACCGAGAAGAGAATCATACCTGCTTATCATTGTTTGTCCTAAGATAAACAAAAACAAACAAAACCTCATAGAGAAAGACAAACAAAGGTAAACAAACAAACAAACAAGGTCTTTTGTTGTCAATGAGAGACAAAGGTAAGGAGAAAAATTGGCGGCCTTTATTTGACAGATAATGAACTGTTTACCTACCTGAGAGAGAGAGAAGAGAGAGAGAGAGAGAGAGAGAGAGAGAGAGAGAGAGAGAAGAGAGAGAACGACAGAACGACAGACAGACAGACGTAAAATTTTCATATCACAAACATCATTTTTTCCTCAATGCTCTCTCATTATATTTCTGTTGACTACCATTACCCATTATCCCTCCCATTATAATCTACATCATTCTCACCACTCCAAGCACCATTAATTTGTTTACTATGCACCATTATATCACCATTAACGTGTTTACTATGCACCATTATATCACCATTAACGTGTTTACTATGCACCATTATATCACCATTAACGTGTTTGCTATGCAACATTATATCACCATTAACGTGTTTACTATGCACCATTATATCACCATTAACGTGTTTATGCACCATTATATCACCATTAACGTGTTTAATGTGCACCATTATATCACCATTAACGCGTTTAATGTGCACCATTATATCACCATTAACGTGTTTACTATGCACCATTATATCACCATTAACGTGTTTACTATGCACCATTATATCACCATTAACGTGTTTACTATGCACCATTATATCACCATTAACGTGCTTACTATGCACCATTATATCACCATTAACGTGTTTACTATGCACCATTACATCACCATTAATTTATTTACTATGCACCATTATATCACCATTAACGTGTTTATTAGCCATTATATCACCATTAACGTGTTTACTATGCACCATTATATCATCATTAACGTGTTTACTATGCACCATTATATCACCATTAACGCGTTTACTATGCACCATTATATCACCATTAACGTTTTATTATGCACCATTAAATCACCATTAACGTGTTTACTATGCACCATTATATCACCATTAACGTCTTTACTATGCACCATTATATCACCATTAACGTGTTTACTATGCACCATTATATCACCATTAATTTATTTACTATGCACCATTATATCACCATTAACGTGTAAACTATGCACCATTATATCACCATTAACGTGTTTACTATGCACCATTATATCACCAATAACGTGTTTACTATGCACCATTATATCACCATTAACGTGTTTACTATGCACCATTATATCACCATTAACGTGTTTACTATGCACCATTACATCACCATTAATTTATTTACTATGCACCATTATATCACCAATAACGTGTTTACTATGCACCATTATATCACCATTAACGTGTTTACTATGCACCATTATATCACCATTAACGTGTTTACTATGCACCATTATATCACCATTAACGTGTTTACTGCACCTATATCACCATTAACGTGTTTACTATGCACCATTATATCACCATTAACGTGTTTACTATGCAATTATTATCACCAATAACGTGTTTACTATGCACCATTATATCAATTAACGTGTTTACTATGCACCATTATATCACCATTAACGTGTTTACTTATGCACCATTATATCACCATTAACGTGTTTACTATGCACCATTATATCACCATTAACGTGTTTACTTATGCACCATTATATCACCATTAACGTGTTTATAATTATATCACCATTAACTGTTTACTATGCACCATTATATCACCATTAACGTGTTTACTATGCACCATTATATCACCATTAATTTGTTAAATTCATGCACCATTATATCACCATTAACGTGTTTACTATGCACCATTATATCACCATTAACGTGTTTACTTGCGCAGTGCACCATTATATCACCATTAACGTGTTTACTAGCAACCAATATATCACCATTAACGTGTTTACTATAACATTATATCACCATTATCGTGTTTACTATGCAACCATTATATCATCATTAACGTGTTTACTATGCACCATTATATCACCATTTAATATAATAGTGAAGTACCATTATTTAGAATTTTAACTTTACCTGCTACAACCCCCTTAATTTACCCCCAACACCATTATTTCAATTCTCACCAGCCACACCACCCTTAGGCTCAAGATAACCCTATCACCACCCCTTGTTAATCAAGTCACCCATATTAGTTCCTCCTCCTTCCCCTACAAACGACCATTACTTAAGCCTTCATATCATCCCCTTAACTCAATCATCACCCTTAATACTACCCTTAAGCCATCATATACCACCCCTCTTAGTTCCGATTTCTAGGCTCTATCACCCTTAGTTCCATATCTCGACCTCTATCACCCCTTAGTTCATTACAAACCATCCTTAACTACCACAAACCACCAATACAAATATTTATCTCATTCTCAACGACGATGAACTAGGCACTACGCAACCGAATTTCTCGACCCTATGACCTAAGTTGTTAAAAGAATAGTAATAATATATAAAAACAAATAATAATTATCTCTATTTCTACCATATTATTCGTAAATTATTCCCGTAAAAAACAATATTAAATCAGGTATATAATTTTTCCTATAATCAGGAAGAACGAAAGTGAAATATGGTTCAATAAGCAAACCCATATAGTGTGTGTTCTTTTTTCCCCAAACCACAAAGAGCATCTCAATTTCAGCCAGACCAGCATGGACGTAAAACAGCTTATTTACGGGTCATATAGCAGACAGAAAACGAAACTACAACCGAAATGTGAATTCAAATTGGATAGTTTAGTTTTTTCTGAGACATTAGAGATGTCAAGACGCGTCTTATTTACCTATGTACAGGAGCAATTCATGTGGTCAAATTAACATAAATGAAGCGTAAATTGTCTACATGGTAAACCTGTTTTAGTTTTGTTATTGTTTTCGCAATTTTTTTCGTTCTTCGTTTATTTTTTTTTGTTCAGTGAATCTTGGCTTAGGTTAAAGTTTTAGTTTAGGCTAGATTAGGTTGTGTTAGGTTAGGTTAGGCTAGGTTAGTCAGGTTAGGTTAGGTCAGGTCAGGCTAGGTTAGGTTAGTTTAGTTTAGGCTAGATTAGGGTTAGGTTAGGCCAGGTTAGGCAGGTTAGTTTAGTTTGTGTGATTGTGCTAGGCTAGGTTGTTAGGTTGTGCTAGGTTAGGTTAGGGTTAGAAGAAGTTAGGCAGTTAGGGGCTTGTGTTAGGGTCAGGCCTGTGCTAGGTTAGGCCAGTCAGGCTAGGTTAGGCTAGGTTAGGTTAGGTTAGGTTAGTTTAGTTTAGGTTAGATTAGGTTAGGTTAGGTTAGGTTAGGTTAGGTTGGTGTTAGGTTAGGGGTTAGGCTAGGTTATTAGGCTAGGGTCAGGTTAGGTTAGGTTAGGCTAGTTAGTCAGGTCAGGTCAGGACTGGTTAGGTTAGGGTTAGGTTAGGTTAGGTCAGGAGCTAGGGTCAGGTCAGGTTAGGTTAGGTTAGGGGTTAGGTTAGGTTAGGTTATGTTAGGTTAGGCTAGGTTAGGTTAGGTTAGAAGAAAGCCAGGTTAGGTTAGGCCAGGGTTAGGTTAGGTTAGGTCAGGTTAGGTTAGTTAGGTTAGGTTAGGTTAGGTCAGGGGTCAGGTCAGGTTCGGTTAGTTATTAGTTAGTTAGGTTAGGGTTAGGTTAGGTCAGGTCAGGTCAGGTCAGGTTCGGTTAGGTTAGGTTAGGTTAGGGTTAGGTTAGGGTCAGTTTAGGCTGTAGGTTAGGTTAGGTTAGGTTAGAAGAAAGTTAGGTTAGGTTATGTTATGTTAGGTTAGGTTTGTACTGTAAGCTAGGTTAGGTAAGGTTAGGTTAGGTTAGGGTTATTACTTAAGTCAAAAGTGGTTTAATTGGTTTTCGATATATAGGACGTTGTGTTTTTACATAACTCTTTTCATTATTACTGGCCCTTGAAGATGGTCTTTTGTTTGGTGATAATCAATACATCTGTTTGTCGATTCTGGCTTTTTAAAAATTGTTGTTGTTATTGTTATTATTGTTGTTATTATTATTATTATTATTATTATTATTATTATTATTATTATTATTATTATCATTATTATTATTATTATTATTATTTATTGTTGCTGTTGTTGTTAGTATTATTAGTCCTCCTTCAGTAGTCCTCCCTCAGTAGTCTCCTTCAGTCTCCTCAGCAGTCTCCTCCTCAGTAGTCCCTCCTCAGTAGTCTCTCCTTCAGTAGTCCCTCAGTAGTCTCTCAGTAGTCCCTCAGCAGTCTCTCAGTAGTCTCCTTCAGTAGTCTCCTCAGTAGTCTCCTTTTAGATTGTGTTGGTTGCTTGCCTCGTGTGACGTCATGATCTGTGTGTGTGTGTGTGTGTGTGTGTGTGTGTGCACTGTGCAGGAGGAGTCATGTGAGATTTTGTCTCATTACAGGGTGGGTGTTGGGGAGGATGTTGGGGTGGGTGTTGGGGAGGATGTTGGGGTGGGTGTTGGGGAGGATGTTGGGGTGGGTGTTGGGGTGGGTGTTGGGTGGGTGTTGGGGTGGGTGTTGGGGAGGTTGTTGGGGTGGGTGTTGGGGTGGGTAGTGTGGGTGTTGGGTGGGTGTTGGGGTGGGTGTTGGGGTGGGTGTTGGGGGAGGATGTTGGGGAGGGTGTTAGGGTGGGTGTTGGGAGGATGTGTTGGGGTGGGTAAGCTTGGGAGGATGTTGATGAGGGTGTTGGGGTGGATGTTGGGGAGGGTGTTGGGGCGGGTGTTGGGGTGATGCTTGTGGAGGGTGCTGGGAGGGGTGTTGGGGTGGATGTTGGGGTGGGTGTTGGGGAGGGATGTTGGGGAGGGTGTTGGGGAGGATGTTTTGGTGGGTGTTGGAGGGGTGTTGGGGAGGATGTTGGGGAGGATACATGTGGGGTGTTGGGGAGGGTGTTGGGGAGGATGTTGGGGTGGGTGTTGGGAGGATGTTGGGGTGGGTGTTGGTGAGGATGTTGGGGTGGGTGTTGGGGAGGATGTTGGGGTGGGTCTTGGGGAGGATGTTGGGGAGGGTGTTGGGGAGGATGTTGGGAGGTGTTGGGGTGGGTGTTGGGGAGGGTGTTGGGGTGGATGTTGGGGAGGGTGTTGGGAGGATGTTGGGGAGGATGTTGGGGAGGATGTTGGGGATGTTGGGGATGTTGTGGAGGATGTTGGGGGAGGATTTGGGAGGATGTTGGGGATTAGTGAAGAACAGAGACTGGGGAGCTTACAGTTATTTAGATGTCTAGTGAAGGATTTTAGCTGTAAAAGAGGTGGTGTGAGGGGACAGGAGTGAGGGAGAGGTGTGAGGGAGAGGAGGAGGAGGTGGAGGTATGAGGGAGAGGGAGGAGAAGGAAGAGGATAACTAAGCGAGAGAAAGATTAAAATATAGACGAATAAATAAGGAAATAAAAGAATATATAAATAAAAGTAAAAATAGAATATAACAAAAAAACTTTTATAAACACATAATTTGTTTGTTTACATTAGCAAGTGATGTTGTTCAGTGTATCGAGGTCAAGTGATGTGGTTCAGTGTATCGATGTCCAGCTGGTAGTTATATCACGCATTTAATTACTTATAAAACACAAGATTCTAAATATGCTACCTTTTCACACACTACCCCACCACTTTCTCCGCCTCACCCACCCACCCCACCCTTGCCACACCCCCACCCCGCCCACCCCACCGCCCACCAACACTGAAGATAATAGATCAATGTGGTGAGAGATAGAAAGAATTTGTCGTTATTACTTGTGAGAAAAAATGGCTGCTGCTTATTCAGGATTCGTGGAAGCGTGGGAGGCGTGGGAGTGGGCGTGGGAGGCGTGTGGTGGGCGTGGGAGGTGTGGAGGGCGTGGGAGGCGTGGGTGGGGCGTGGGAGGCGTGTAGGGGTGGGCGTGGAGGCGTGTGAGTGGGCGTGGGGGCGTGTTGGGGTGGGCGGGAGGCGTGTGGGCGTGGGAGGCGTGTAGGGTGGGCGTGGGAGGCGTGGGGTGGGCGTGGGAGGCGTGGGGGTGGGCGTGTGAGGCGTGTGGGTGGGCGTGGGATTGATTTTTTTGTTGCCTTGCGGGAGGTGTTGGGGTGGGTGGGGAGGGTGTTGGGGAGGATGTTGCAGGGGAGGATGTTGGGAGGTTTTTGGGGTGGGTGTTGGGGAGGGTGTTGGGGAGGATGTTGGGGAGGATGTTGAGGGAGGGTGTTGGGAGGATGTTGGGGAGGTGTTGGGGGTGGGTATTGGGGAGGGTGTGGGGAGGATGTTGGGGAGGATGTTGGGGAGATTGTTGGGAAGGGATGTTGGGGAGGTGTTGAGGAGGGGTGTTGGGAAGGATGTTGGGAGGATGTTGGGGAGGGTGGGTAGGGGAGGGTGTTGGGAGGATGTTGGGGAGGATGTTGGGGAGGATGTTGCAGGGTGGTTGTTGGGGAGGGTGTTGGGGGAGGATGTTGGGGTGCGTGTTGGGGAGGGTGTTTGGAGGATGTGGGGAGGATGTTGAGGAGGGTGTTGGGAGGGTGTTGGGGAGGAGGGATGTTGGGGAGGGTGTTGGGGAGGATGTTGGGAGGATGTTGGGGAGGTGTTGGGGTGGGTGTTGGGGAGGGTGTTGGGGAGGGATGTTGGGAAGGATGTTGGGGTGGGTGTTGGGGAGGGTGTTGGGGGAGGGTGTTGGGGAGGTGGTGTTGGGGAGGATGTTGGGAGGATGTTGGGGAGGTGTTGGGGTGGGTGTTGGGGTGTTGGGGAGGGATGTTGGGGAGGTGTTGCAGGGTGGGTGTTGGGGAGGGTGTTGGGGTGGATGTTGGGAGGTGTTGGGTAGGATGTTGGGGAGGATGTTGGGGTGGGTGTGGGGGGAGGGTGTTGGGGTGGGTGCTGAGGAGGGTGTTTGGGTGGGTGTTGGGGAGGGTGTTGGGGAGGAGGATGTTGGGGAGGATGTTGGGGTGGGTGTTGGGGTGGGTGTTGGGGAGGATGTTGGGGTGGGTGTTTGGGAGGGTGTTGGGGTGGGTGTTGGGGTGGGTGTTGGGAGGACATTTGAGGAGGGTGTTGGGGAGGGTGTTGGGGAGGATGTTGGGGAGGGTGTTGGGGTGGGTGTTGGGGAGGATGTTGGGGGAGGATGGCCCAGGGGTTGGTGTTGGGGAGGGTGTTGGGAGGATGTTGGGGTGGGTGTTGGGGAGGGTGTTGGGGAGGGTGTTGGGGAGGATGTTGGGGGTTGGTGGGGAGGGGGTGTTGGGAGGATGTTGGGGTGGGTGTTGGGGAGGTGTTGGGGAGGATGTTGGGAGGATGTTGGGGTTGGTGTTGGGGGAGGGTGTTGGGAGGATGTTGGAGGTGGGTGTTGGGGTGGGTGTTGGGGTGGGTGTTGGGAGGATGTTGAGGGGAGGGTGTTGGGGAGGGTGTTGGGGAGGATGTTGGGGAGGGTGTTGGGGAGGGGTGTTGGGGAGGATGTGTGGGGAGGATATTTGGGGTTGGTGTTGGGGAGGAGGTGTTGGGGAGGATGTTGGGGTGGGTGTTGGGGTGGGTGTTAGGGTGGGTGTTGGGGAGGATGTTGGGGTGGATGTTGAAGGAGGTGTTGGGGTGGTGTTAGGGAGGGTTTTGGGATGTTGGGAGGATGTTGAGGGAGGGATGTTGGGAGGATTTTGGGAAGGTGATGGGTTGGGTGTTGTTGGGGAGGGTGTTGGGGAGGATGTTGGGGTGGGTGTTGGGGTGTTGGGGTGGGTGTTGGGGAGGATGTTGGGGTGGGTGTTGGGGTGGGTGTTTGGGTTGGGTTTGGGGGAGGGTGTTGCAGGGGAGGAAGTTGGGGAGGATGTTGGGGTGGGTGTTGGGGAGGGTGTTGGGGTGGGTGTTGGGGAGGATGTTGGGAGGATGTTGAAGAGGTGTTGGGGTGGGTGTTGGGAGGGTTTGGGGAGGATGTTGGGAGGGATGTTGAGGGAGGATGTTGGGGAGGATTTTTGGGAAGGTGATGGGTTGGGTGTTGGGAGGTGTTGGGGAGGATGTTGGGGAGGATGTTGGGGTGGGTGTTGGGGTGGGTGTTGGGAGGATGTTGGGGAGGATTTTGGGAAGGTGATGGGTTTGGGTGTTGGGAGGGTGTTGGGGAGGATGGGGAGGATGTTGAGGTGGGTGTTGGGGTGGGTGTTGGGGTGGGTGTTGGGGTGGGTGTTGGGGAGATGTGTTGTGGAGGATGTTGGGGAGGTGTTGGGGTGGGTGTTGGGGAGGATGTTGGGGAGGATGTTGGGGAGGATGTTGGGAGGATGTTGGGGAGGGTGTTAGGGAGGAGGGATGTTGGGGGAGGTGTTGGGGTGGGTGTTGGGGAGGGTGTTGGGAGGATGTTGGGGAGGATGGGGAGGGTGTTGGGAGGGGTGTTGGGGAGGATGTTGGGGAGGGGATGTTGGGGAGGTGTTGGGAGGGTGTTGGGGAGGATGTTGGGGACGATGTTGAGAGGATGTTGGGGAGGTGGGTGTTGGGAGGGTGGAAATTTGGGGAGGATGTTGGGGAGGATGTTGAGGAGGGCCGTGGGGAGGGTGTTGGGAGGATGTAGGGGAGGGTGTTGGGGTGGGTGTTGAGAGTGTTGGGGTGGGTGTTGGGAGGATGTTGGGGAGGATTTTGGGAGGATGTGGGTGGGTGTTGGGGAGGGGTGTTGGGGTGGGTGTTGGGGTGGGTGTTCTGGGTGTTTAATCATGGTCGTGGTTTGTTATAATCACATGATCGTGGTTGTTATAATCATGAATTAGTGGTTGTTATAATCATGGTCGTGGCTTTTATAATCATGGTCTTGGATTTATTTATAACCATGAAATTAAATGGTTGTCATAATCATAGTCGTGGTTTATGATCATGGTCGTGGTTGTTATAATCAAAGTCGTAGTTTATTAATAATCATTGTCGTGGTTGTTATAATCATGGTCGTGGTTGTTAAAATCATAGTCGTGGTTGTTATAATCATGGTTAGTGTTATAATCATGGTCGTGGTTGTTATAATCATAGTCGTGGTTATGAACATGGTCGTGGTTGTTATAATCATAGTCGTGGATGTTGTAATCATTGTTGTAGTTGTTATAATCATGAATTAAGTAGTTGTTATATTCATAGTCACGTGGTTGTTATGATGATGGTTAAAGTGTTATAATCATGGTCGTGGTTGTTATAATCATGGTCGTAATTTGTTATAATCATAGTCATTAGTTATGATCATAATTAAATAGCTGTTATAATCATTGATAAGTGAATTTGATATAATCATGAATTAAATGAATTTGTTATAATAATCATAGTCGTGGTTGTTATAATCATAGTCGTTGTTATAATCATGGTCGTGGTTTTATAATAATGAATAAGTGGAAGAAATAGAATCATGGTCATTAGTTGGTATAATCATGGCCGTAGTTTGTCATAATCATGGTGGTGGTTGTTATAATCATGGTCGTGGTTGTTAAAATCATGGTCGTAATGTTATAATCATAGTCGTTGTTGTTATAATCATATTCTGGTTTGTTATATTCATAGTCGTGGTTGTTATAATCATGGTCGTGAGTGTTATAGCTATGAATCAGTAGTTGTTATAATCATATTCGTGGTTGTTATAATCATGAATTAAGTAGTTTTTATAATCATGATCGTGGTTGTTATAATCATTATCGTTCTTATTTATAATCATGAATTAAAAGTAGTTTCTATAATAATCATAGTCGTAGTTGTTATAATCATGGTCGTAGTTGTTATAATCATGGTCGTGGGTGTTATAATCATGGTCGTGGTTGTTATAATCATGGTCTAAGTAGTTATTATAATCATGGTCATTAGTTGTTATATTCATAGTCGTTGTTATGATCATGAATTAAATGGTTGTTATAATCACATAGTCGTGGTTGTTATAATCATGGTCGTAGTGTTATAATCATGGTCGTGGTTGTTATAATCATATTCATTGGTTGTTATATTCATGAATTAAATGAAACTTTTTATTATCATGGTAAGTGGTTTTATAACCATGGTAAATTAGTTGTTATAATCATAGTCCTGGTTATGATCATGGTCATGGTTGTTATAATCATAGTCATGGTTATTTGTAATCATTGTCGTGGTTATTTATAATCATGGTCGTGGTTGTTATAATCATCGTCGTAGTTGTTATAATCATGAATTAAGTGTTAGAATGCTTAATTAAATGGTTGTTATAATCATGGTCGTGGTTTATTTATAATCATAGTCGTGGTTATAGTCATAGTCGTGAAGTTGTTATAATCATAGGCGTGGTTGTTATAATCATTATAATTATGGTCGTGGTTAAGATCATGATTAAGTGGTTGCTATAATCATAGTCGTGGTTGTTATAATCATGGTTGGGTGTTATAATCATGGTCGTGGTTATTAAAAGCATATTCGTGGTTTTATAATCATGGTCGTGGTTGTTATAATCATGGTTGCAATTTGTTATAAGCTTGGTCGTAGTTGTTATAATCATAGTCGTGGTTATGATCATAGTCTTAGTTATTATAATCATTGTCGAGTAGTTGTTATAATCATGAAGTCGTTGTTATAATCATGGTCGTGGTTGTTTTAATCATAGTCATGGTTATGATCATAGTCATTAGTTATTATAATCATAGGCGTGGTTGTTATAATCATTGTCGTGGTTGTTATAATTATAGTCGTGGTTAAGATCATAGTAAATGGTTATAATCTTAGTCATTGGTTGTTATAATCATGGTTGAGTGTTATAATCATGAATTAAGTAGTTGTTATAATCATGGTTGCAGTTGTTATAAACTTGGTCGTGAGGTTGTTATAATCATAGTCGTTGTTATGATGCATGGTCGTGGATATTATAATCATAGTGCTTGGATGTTATAATCATGGTCAAATGAGGAGTGTTATAATCATGTGTTATAATCATGGTTAGAGTGTTATAATCATTGGTTGTTATAATCATGGTCGTGGTTGTTATAATCATGGTCGTGGTTGTTATAATCATGGCCGAGTTTGTTATAATCATAGTCGTCGTTGTTATAGTCATGGTCATGGTTATGATCATGGTCGTAGTTGTTCTAATCATTGTCGTGGGTGTTAAAATCATCGTAGTGGTTGTTATAATCATGGTCGTGGTTGTTATATTCATGGTCGTGCTTGTTATATTCATGGTTGTGCTTGTTATAATCATAGTCGTGGTTGATATAAAAATGGTCGTGGTTGTTATAATCATATACGTGGTTGTTACAATCTTGGTCATGGTTGTTATAATCATATGCGTGGTTGTTATAATCATGGTCGTGGTTGTTATAATCATGGTCGTGGTTGTTATAATCATGGTCGAGTTTGTTATAATCATAGTCGTCGTTGTTATAGTCATGGTCATGGTTATGATCATGGTCGTAGTTGTTCTAATCATTGTCGTGGGTGTTAAAATCATCGTAGTGGTTGTTATAATCATGGTCGTGGTTGTTATAATCATGGTCGTGGTTGTTTTAATCATGGTCTTGGCTGTTAAAATCATGGTCGTTGTTGTTATAATCATAGTCGTGGTTATGATCATAGTCGTGGTTGTTATATAATCATGGTCGTGGTTGTTATAATCATATTCGTGGGTGTTACAATCATGGTCATGGTTGTTATAATCATATTCGTGGTTGTTATTATCATGGTCGTGGTTGTTATAATCATGGTCGTGGTTATTATAATCATGGTCGTGGTTGTCTTAATCATAGTCGTAGTTGCTATCATCAAAGTCGTGGTTGTTATATTCATGGTCGTGGTTGTTATAATCATGGACGTGGTTGTTATAATCATAGACGTGGTTGTTATGATCATAGTCGTGGTTGTTATATTCATGGTCGTGCTTGTTATATTCATGTTCCTGGGTGTTATAATCTTTGTTGTGGTTGTTATAATCATGGTCGTGGGTGTTATAATCATGGTCGTGGTTGCTATAATAATAGTCGTGGTTGTTATAATCATATTCGTGGTTGTTATAATGATGGTCGTGGTTGTTATAATCATAGTCGTGATTGTTACAATCATAGTCGTGGTTCTTATAATCTTGGTCGTGGTTGTGATCAAGGTCTTAGCAGTTATAATCATGGTCGTATTGTTGTTATCATAGTCGTGGTTGTTATAATCATAGTTGTGGTTATGATCATGGTCGTAGTTGTTATAATCATGGTTATGGGTGTTATAATCATAGTCGTGGTTGTTAAAATCATAATTGTGGTTGATATAATCATGGTCGTGGTTGTCATGATCATGGTCGTGGTTGTTATAATTATAGTTGTGGTTGTTATAATCATAGTCGTGGTTGTTATAATCATGGTCGTGGTTATTATAATCTTAGTCGTGGTTGTTATATTCATGGTCGTGGTTGTTATATTCATGGTTGTGATTGTTATATTCATGGGCGTGCTTGTGATATTCATGGTCGAGCTTGTTATAATCATAGTCGTTGTTGATATAAAAATGGTCGTGGTTGTCATAATCTCAGTCATGGTTGAAATTATTATAGTCGTGGTTGTTATAATCTTGGTCGTGGTTGTTATATTTATGGTCGTGGTTGTTATAATCATGGTCGCGGTTGTTACAATCATGGTCCTGGTTGTTATAATCATTTTCGTGGTTGTTATAATCATGGTCGTGATTGTTATAATCATGGTCGTGGTTGTTATAATCATGGTCGTGGTTGTTATAATCAGTCGTGGTTGTTATAATCATAGTCGTGGTTGTTATATTCATGCTCGTGGTTGTTATAATCATGGTCGTGGTTGTTAAAATCATAGTCGTGGTTGTTATAATCATGTTCGTGGGTGTTACAATCATGTCGTGGATGTTATATTCATGGTCGTGGTTATGATCATGGTCGTAGTTGTTATAATCATGGTCGTGGGTGTTAAAATCATCGTAGTGGTTATTATAATCATGGTCATTGTTGTTAAAATCATGGTCGAGGTTGTTATAATCATGGACTTGGCAGTTATAATCATGGTCGTTGTTGTTATAATCATAGTCGTGGTTATGATCATAGTCGTGGTTGTTATATATTCATGGTCGTGGTTGTTATAATCATATTCGTGGCTGTTACAATCATGGTCATGGTTGTTATAATCATATTCGTGGTTGTTATAATCATGGTTTTGGTTGTTATAATCATAGTCGTGGTTGTTATGATCATAGTCGTGGTTGTTATATTCATGGGCGTGCTTGTTATATTCATGTTCGTGGGTGTTATAATTATAGTTGTGGTTGTTATAATCATGGTCGTGGGTGTTATAATCATGGTCGTGGTTGCTATAATAATAGGCGTGGTTGTTATATTCATGGTCGTGCTTGTTATATTCATGTTCGTGGGTGTTATAAATATAGTTGTGGTTGTTATAATCATAGTCGTGGTTGTTATAATCATGGTCGTGGTTGTTATAATCATAGTCGTGGTTGTTATATTCATGGTCGTGGTTGTTATATTCATGGTCATGGTTGTTATATTCATGGTCGTGCTTGTTATATTCATGGTCGTGCTTGTTATAATCATAGGCGTGGTTGATTTAATAATTGTCTTGGTTGTCATAATCTCAGTCATGGTTGTTATAATTATAGTCGTCGTTGTTATAATCTTGGTCGTGGTTGTTATATTTATGATCTTGGTTGTTATAATCATGGTTGTTGTTGTTATATTCATGGTTGTGTTTGTTATATTCATGGTCATTGTTGTTATAATCATGGTCGTGGTTGTTATAATCATAGTTGTAGTTGTTATAATCATAGTCGTGGTTGTTATAATCATCGTCGTGGTTGTTATAATCATAATCGTGGTTGTTATATTCATGGTCGTGGTTATTATATTCATGGTCGTGGTTGTTATATTCATGGTCGTGCTTGTTATATTTTTGGTCGTGGTTGTTATATTCATGGTTGTGGTTGTTATATTCATGATCATTGCTGTTATAATCATGTTCGTGGGTGTTATAATCATAGACGTGCTTGTTATAATCATAGTCGTGGTTGTTATAATCATAGTCGTGGTTGTTATAGTCACGGTCATGGTTATGATCATTGTCGTAGTTGTTATAATCATGGTCGTGCGTGTTAAAATCATCGTAGTGGTTGATATAATCATGTTCGTGGTTGTTATAATCATATACGTGGTTGTTACATTCATGGTCATCGTTGTTATAATCATATTCGTGGTTGTTATAATCATGGTCGTGGTTGTTATAATCATGATCGTTGTTGTTATAATCATGGCCGTGTTTGTTATAATCATAGTCGTGGTTGTTATAGTCACGGTCATGGTTATGATCATGGTCGTGGTTGTTATAATCATGGTCGTGGGTGTTAAAATCATCATAGTGGTTGTTATAATCATGGTCGTGGTTGTTATAATCATGGTCGTGGTTGTTATAATCATGGTCTTTGCTGTTATAATAATGGTCGTTGTTGTAATAATCATAGTCGTGGTTATGATCATAGGCGTGGTTGTTATACAGTCATGGTCGTGGTTGTTATAATCATATGCGTGGTTGTTACAATCATGGTCATGGTTGTAATAATCATATTCCTGGTTGTAATAATCATGGTCGTGGTTGTTATAATCATGGACGTGGTTTTTATAATCATGGTCGTGGTTGTTTTAATCATAGTCGTGATTGTTATGATCATAGTCGTGGTTGTTATATTCATGGTCGTGCTTGTTATATTCATGTTCGTGGGTGTTATAATCATACTTGTGGTTGTTATAATCATGGTCGTGGGTGTTATAATCATGGTCGTGGTTGTTATAATAATAGTCGTGGTTGTTATAATCGTGGTCGTGGTTGTTATAATCATGGTCGTGGTTGTTATAATCATAGTCGTGGTTGTTATATTCATGGTCGTGGTTGTTATATTCATGGTCGTGGTTGTTATATTCATGGTCGTGCTTGTTATATTCATGGATGTGCTTGTTATAATCATAGTCGTGGTTGATATAATAATGGTCGTGTTTGTCATAATCTCAGTCATGGTTGTTATAATTATAGTCGTCGTTGTTATAATCTTGGTCGTGGTTGTTATATTTATGGTCGTGGTTGTTATAATCATGGTCGCGGTTGTTACAATCATGGTCGTGGTTGTTACAATCATATTCGTGGTTGTTATATTCATTATCCTGGTTGTTATAATCATGGTCATAGTTGTTATAATCACGGTCGTGGTTGTTATAATCAGTCGTGGTTGTTATAATCATAGTCGTGGTTGTTATATTCATGGTCGTGCTTGTTATATTCATGTTCGTGGTGGATATAATCGTGGTCGTGCTTGTTATAATCATGGTCGTGGTTGTTATATTTATGGTCGTGGTTGTTATAATCTCGGTCATGGTGGTTATAATTATAGTCGTGGTTGTTATAATCATGGTCGTGTTTGTTATAATCATGGTCGTGGTTGTTATATTTATGGTCGTGGTTGTTATAATCATGGTCGTGGTTGTTATAATCATATTCGTGGTTGTCATAATCTCGGTCATGGTTGTTATAATTATATTCGTCGTTGTTATAGTCATGGTCGTTGTTGTTATAATCATGTTAGTGGGTGTTATAATCATAGATGTGGTTGTTATAATTATAGTCGTGGTTGTTATATAATCATGGTCGTGGTTGTTATAATCATATTCGTGATTGTTATAATCATAGATGTGGTTGTTATAATCATATTCGTGGTTGTTACAATCATGGTCGTGGTTGTTATAATCATAGTCGTAGTTGTTATAATCATAGTCGTGGTTGTTACAATCATGGTCGTGGTTGATATAATCATATTCGTGGTTGTTACAATCATGGTCGTGGTTGTTATAATCATAGTCGTGGTTGTTTTAATCATAGTCGTGGTTGTTATAATTATGGTCGTGGTTGTTGTAATCATAGTCATGGTTGTTATAATCATAGTCGTGGTTGTTATAATTATGGTCGTGATTGTTAAAACCATGCTCGTGGTTGTTATAATCATGGTCGTGGTTGTTATAATCATAGTCGTGGCTTGTTATAATCATGTTCGTGGGTGTTACAATCATGTCGTGGATGTTATAATCATGGTCGTGGTTATGATCATGATCGTAGTTGTTATAATCATGGTTGTGTTTGTTAAAATCATCGTAGTGGTTATTATAATCATGGTCATGGTTGTTATAATCATGGTCGTGGTTGTTATAATCATGGTCTTGGCTGTTAAAATCATGGTCGTTTTTGATATAATCATAGTCGTGGTTATGATCAAAGTCGTGGTTGTTATATAATCATGGTCGTGGTTTTTATAATCATATTCGTGGTTGTTACAATCATGGTCATGGTTGTTATAATCATATTCGTGGTTGTTATAATCATGGTCTTGGTTGTTATAATCATAGTCGTGGTTATTATGATCATAGTCGTGGTTGTTATATTCATGGGCGTGCTTGTTATATTCATGTTCGTGGGTGTTATAATTATAGTTGTGGTTGTTATAATCATGGTCGTTGGTGTTATAATCATGGTCGTGGTTGCTATAATAATAGTCGGGGTTGTTATAATCATAGTCGTGGTTGTTATAATCATGATCGTGGTTGTTATAATCATGGTCGTGATTGTTACAATCATAGTCGTGGTTCTTATAATCATGGTCGTGGTTGTGATCAAGTTCTTAGTTATCATAATCATGGTCGTATTGTTATAATCATGGTTATGGGTGTTATAATCATAGTCGTGGTTGTTATAATCATAATTGTGGTTGATATAATCATGGTCGTGGTTGTAATAATCATGGTTATAGGTGTTATAATCATAGTCGTGGTTGTTATAATCATAATTGTGGTTGTTATAATCATGGTCGTGGTTGTTATAATCATAGTTGTGGTTGTTATAATCATAGTCGTGGTTGTTATAATCATGGTCGTGGTTGTTATAATCATAGTCGTGGTTGTTATATTCATGGTCGTGGTTGTTATATTCATGGTCGTGGTTGTTATATTCATAGTCGTGGTTGATATAATAATGGTCGTGGTTGTCATAATGTCAGTCATGGTTGTTATAATTATAATCGTCGTTGTTATAATCTTGGTCGTGGTTGGTCGTGGTTGTGAAAATCATGGTCGTGGTTGTTATATTCATGGTTGTGGTTGTTATATTCATGGTCATTGTTGTTATAATCATGTTCGTGGGTGTTATAATCATAGATGTGCTTCTTATAATCACGGTCGTGGTTGTTATAATCATGGTCGTGGTGGATATAATAATGGTCGTGCTTGTTATAATCATAGTCGTGGTTGTTATAATCATAGTCGTGGTTGATATAATCATGTTCGTGGTTGTTATAATCTTATACGTAGTTGTTACAATCATGGTCATGCTTGTCATAATCATGGTCGTGGTTGTTATAATCAAGGTCGTGGTAGTTATAATCATGGTCGTTGTTGTTATAATCATGGCCGTGTTTGTTATAATCATAGTCGTGGTTGTTATATTCATGGTCATGGTTATGATCATGGTCGTAGTTGTCATAATCATGGTCATGGTTGTTATAATCATGGTCTTGGCTGTTATAATCAAAGTCGTTGTTGTTATAATTATAGTCATGGTTATGATCATAGTCGTGGTTGTTATATAATCATGGTCGTGGTTGTTATAATCATATTCGTGGTTGTTATAATCATGGTCGTGGTTGTTATAATCATGGTCGTGGTTGTTATAATCATGGTCGTGGTTGTCTTAATCATAGTCGTGGTTGTTATAATCATGGTCGTTGTTGTTATAATCATATTCGTGGCTGTTACAATCATAGACGTGGTTGTTATGATCATAGTCGTGGTTGTTATATTCATGGTCGTGCTTGATATATTCATGTTCGTGGGTGTTATAAATATAGTTGTGGTTGTTATAATCATGGTCGTGGGTGTTATAATCATGGTCGTGGTTGCTATAATAATAGTCGTGGTTGTTATAATCATAGTCGTGGTTGTTATAATCATGGTCGTGGTTGTTATAATCATGGTCGTGATTGTTACAATCATAGTCGTGGTTCTGATAATCTTGGTTGTGGTTGTGATCAATGTCTTAGCAGTTATAATCATGGTCGTATTGTTATGATCATAGTCGTGGTTGTTATAATCATGGTTTTGGTTATGATCATGGTCGTAGTTGTTATAATCATGGTTATGGGTGTTATAATCATAGTCGTGGTTGTTATAATCATAATTGTGGTTGATATAATCATGGTCGCGGTTGTCATAATCAGGGTCGTGGTTGTTATAATCATGGTCGTGGTTGTTATAATGAGTCGTGGTTGTTATAATCATAGTCGTGGTTGTTATAATCATGGTCGTGGTTGTTATAATAATGTTCGTGGTTGTTATAATCAGTCGTGGTTGTTATAATCAGTCGTGGTTGTTATAATCATAGTCGTGGTTGTTATATTCATGCTCGTGGTTGTTATAATCATGGTCGTGGTTGTTATAATCATAGTCGTGGTTGTTATAATCATGTTCGTGGGTGTTACAAT
>NW_024736948.1:0-24406 GCF_018991925.1 Homarus americanus
TAATAATAATAATAAACGGATTATTAATAGAGTTGCAGCCAGTGGCTGAAAATATACAGACTTACATTTGATTTAGACATAATGATAAAATATGCATTGAATACATTTACAGGGCTGTACAGTACATAAATCAGGAGTTGTTTATTATTTTAACAATAGATGGGATGGTGCTGTTCTTATATCTATCGGTGCAGGCTCTTATGGGCTGAATTTTGTTGTAGTGGCGGACTGCGCAAGTTGGGTGGGGGGCTGCAGGTGGCAGGAGGTGGCGATGGCGAGGGTGGTGCAGTAGTACACTGCCAAACCTTTCCAGTACTTGGTGGTGGAGGTCACTGAGGGATGGCATGTGTGTATTTGGTGTTGGTGTGGGGATTAGTGGATGATTTCATTATAAGACTGACCTCATGTTTAATAAGATCACCCTGTATTTTAAGCCTCTCTCTGTCCATGAAATCGATTGCCTCTGAAAGATGTCTTGAATAAAGACGAAAGCTAGGTACTCCTTTGTTCCCTTTTCCGTGTGATTTTATCAAGATATATATATATATATATATATATATATATATATATATATATATATATATATATATATATATATATATATATATATATATATATATATATATATATAGATCATTATTATTATTATTATTATTATTATTACAACATATCTGGCGCAGCTCTGGTAGCTGCCAGGCCAATTGTAAGTACATAAGAACTTAAGAATGGATTAAACTGCCCGTACTGGACAGTTCTGTTTACACCCAACCCCTATCGCTCATATATCCGTCCACCCTTTGTTTGAAGCTACCCAGCGAGTTCGAGTTATTGATGATGTTTGGTAACTTGTTCCACCCACCCACTTCTCTATTTCCAAAACAGTGTTCACCTATCTCTCGCCTAAATCGCTTCTGGTTGGATAGTTTGAGTACCTTTGTTATATCACCTTTGTTTAGCCCTGGCTTCCATTTAAACACCTTGATCATATCGCCCCTCACTCTACGTCTCTCGAGGGGGTCTAATGATAAAACCCCAATGGACAAAACCCAAACCCATTATATGAAAAGTGGACACAACCCCAGTCTAATATATAAAATATAAAATAAAACACTTTTATGTTAGGTTAGGTTAGGTTAGGTTAGGTTAGGTTAGGTTAGGTTAGGTTAGGTACCTGCAGGGTGTTGGTTTATGTATTCGATTCAAATAAACTGGTATATTTTCATAAGTGGAGTATATCTATCTATAGATATAAAACAAAGAAGTATGTCTGTGTGTTTGTTTGTTTGTGTGTCCGCACGAGAATCTTGGAAAATATTTTACCCATGTGTAGTGATGATGGATGGTGTTATATGTAGTGATGATGATAGATGGTGTTATATGTAGTGATGATGATGGATGGTGTTATATGTAGTGATGATGATGGATGGTGTTATATGTAGTGATGATGGATGGTGTTATATGTAGTGATGATGATAGATGGTGTTATATGTAGTGATGATGATGGATGGTGTTATATGTAGTAATGATGGTTGGTGTTATATGTAGTGATGTTGGATGGTGTTATGTATAGTGATGATGGATGTTGTTATATGTAGTGATGATGGGTGGTGTTATAAGTAGTGATGATGGGTGTTATATGTAGTGATCATGGATGATGTAATATGTAGTGATGATGGGTGGTGTTATATGTAGTGATGATGGGTGGTGTTATATGTAATGATGATCAATATATATTGTTACGAACCACACCATCAATTGTCATGATCTATCTACCCAGCACTACGAACCACGCCATCTATTGTCATGATCTACCTACCCAGCACCACGAGCAACGCCATCTAGGGACGAAACCCGAGTATGACTAGTCTTAGTTACCACTCCGGGGTTTCCCTTCTCCATATCCTGGTTGTTGCGTCACCTCCTCCAAGTCTTCCTCATCAGCTCCGGATCGAGGAGAGTTCAGTTCACTCTGGGAAGTGACCACACTAGGATCACCTATCCTAGAAACCTACGGCACAGTGACTACCTACCATCGTCGTCAATACTCAGCCTTTCTCGTCAGCCATCTCAGCACTGCACTTGAGTATTTTGTAATCTTATATTACCTCCCCACCTCCACTTGCTTCACGATTGTTTTATGTTGTATAAATATGTATATACTGTTAAGCCAATGTTGCGTATGTTTAGGTTAAGTATGGTTAAGGGTAAATTATAGAAAGCTGAATATTTTGTTAAGGAATTTATGGTACTTTATTATACACAACAAAAACTCGCATCCTTTGTCTACCCTTTTATAGTCAGATTGTCTTTGTTTTTTTATTGTTGTTGCCTGTTGGGATCTGGGTAGACTTTTAACTATATTCTAAATCCCCAACTCGTAACAAATGGCGACCGGGACAGGACACTACCTTAAGTGCCATATTTCTTCCCCCCTTGTTACTCCTTGTTAATTATTCCTCCCAGTCACTTCTGTTCACAATTGCTTTATGGTGGTTTAAAGTTCCTTCATATGTGTGTGCATATATTGGTATTACCCTACAGCAAGAGTGACAGACGTAGGATATTCGGTTCCAAGTGTCATAAGGCTTACCTGTTATTACACGTGGCACTCGTGTAGTAAGTCTTATTGAGTGTAGGGAAGAATCCGGATCTGTTTAAAGCCGTACCCTCGCTCCAGAGTAGGCTGTTCCATAGTCACTAGTTTAGGGTGAAGTGATATCTTGGGACGCCCCGCTCTACCAGGACCCCATAATTATAAAGCCTCAATTATTGTTCTTCTCATTGTCTCATTCGGGGTCAATAATAAAGTAACTCAAGGTTTGTTAATCCGGATCTTTATATTAATGCCGTAATACGCCCTTCTTCTTCCAAGTCTCTTATCCTTATTTAAGGATCTTATCAGAAGAACAATATTCATAAGTGTAATTTCCCTAGGTATAACTTGGGTAGTTTCCGGGGCTTTCTGGTTATCCACTGCAGTGATATTTTCTAGGGTAATCCACTTATCTTATCTTTTGACCATTAGTTAATTTATCTAGTATTTCTTAACAATGGCCACCTCAGGTTTTGATCTCCAGGATTTTATTGAAAATCCTTCCGTAGCTAAATTACGTGTTAATATCCTGAAGAAAGAATGGAAAGAAATAGCCAACTATTACAATATCCCATATTACAGCAAATGACAAAGGAAATGTTAAAAAATCAGGTAATTGAAATGTTGGTTCAACAAGAAGTTTTAAAAGAATCCGCTGTTGACCGATTAACGCCCATGTCCAAGAAACTTCAACCACTATCCACCACCCCTCATCACTCAGAAGTTGCCTCAGGTCTGGCTAGCCCTCAAGAAAAAGCACAAAGAGTAGACGCCTTAGAACTAGAACGAGCTAGGTTCGAGTTCCAAATCAAAATGAAAGAACTCGAGTTGGAACAGGCCAAGTTGGAGCATGAGTCGGAACAGGCCAAGTTGGAGCATGAGTCGGAACAGGCCAAGTTGGAGCATGAGTCGGAACAGGCCAAGTTGGAGCATGAGTCGGAACAGGCCAAGTTGGGCATGAGTCAGGAACAGGCCCAAGTTGGAGCATGGTCAGAACAGGCCAAGTTGGGCATGAGTCGGAACAGGCCAAGTTGGAGCATGGTCAGGAGACAGGCCAAGTTGGAGCATGAGTCAGAACAGGCCCAAGTTGGAGCATAAGGTCAGGAACAGGCCAGTTGGGTATGAGTCCGGAACAGGCCAAGTTGGAGCATGAGGGAAAGTTGGAACAGGCCAAGTTGGAGCATGAGGAAAAGTTGGAACAGGCCAAGTTGGAGCAGGAGGTTAGACTGAAAGAACTACAGGTGAAAGAGACAGAAGTCACCTTAACATCGGAGTTTAAATCAAAAGAAGTGGCCTTAAAAGAGAGACTAGCTGCTTTTAACCCTGCTACTGCTTCTTCCCTTGTTCCCGAGTTTAATGAATCCGATATGGACGGGTCATTTAGGACTTATGAGAAAATAGCCGGGAAGAATGAGTGGCCTAAGGACCAGTGGGTGTCGGTGTTAGTTCCTAAATTATGTGGTAAGGCTCGTAGAGTTTATAACTGTTTAGACCAGACTGATGATTATGATAACGTAAAAACGAATATCCTCACCTCTTATGCTATCACGCCAGATAGATACTGGCAGAAGTTTCGTAAACTAACCAAAACATTTTCACACACCTTTGTTGAGTTTGCTTAAGAAAAGCTTAGATTTTCAAGAAGTGGTTAGAGGCTACAGAGACCTCCACATTTCAGGATTTGTCAAACTTGGTAGTCCTGGAGGACATCTTGAAGCATGTGGAGGAGCGTGGAGAGGTTAATTTAGGGCGTGCGGCTGAGCTGGCTGATGCGTACGCCTTGCTGGTGGAGTCACTGGGCAGTACGGAACGTGGTACTTTCCTGCATGTTAGGTCCTCCTCTCATGATAACCTTGGGGACGTGAGTGGTAGGTCGAAAGGTCCCACACCTACCCCCCGTGATGCAACCAAGTTTTATTGTTCTTACTGTAAAAAACCAGGCCATACGATCCAGTCTTGTAAACACCCAAAGTGTCGAACTTCTAAAAGTAGTTCCCTGGATCCCAAATTCAAACCAATAGCAACCACCAATGTGGAAAGGCCCCATCAGGATCTCTTCTCTTCATTCACCTATGAGGGAAAATTTTCAATCATAGAGGGGTCTCGTTCTTTCCCTATTCGTACACTATGTGATACGGGCGCAGCACAATCTATCCTCCTGTTTAACGTCATTCCTGATATATCTTCCGCATTTACTAATGAGAGTGTTCTAATTTCAGATCTCTCACCCCATTCTTCCTATCCCTAAGCTAAAGTGCACCTCCAATGTCCCTTGATTATTGGGGAAGTGCAAATAGCCATTAGGAAAGATCCAATGCCTGTGAGCGGCATTCATTTATTATTGGGTAATGACTTACCTGTCAACTCTACCACTGACCTTCAAGAAACTATTCCTCACCTTTTCCCATCTTGTGCTGTCACCCGGTCACAGAGTGTACGAAATGGGCCCTCTTCATCTAAAACCACCTCCAATATCTTCCTACCCACGGAAGATCTGTACAATAAGACCATTAGTAAGGATGAGCTCATTAAAGCCGAACATTCTGATCCATCTTTGAATAAACTTCATCATGCAGCAGTTGAGGGTAAAGATTTTAACACGCTTCCTTGTTTTTATTAATAGGAAGGGGTTTTGATAAGAGCCTATAGACCCCCTGAGCTTACCCATCTAGACACGTGGTCTGAAATACATCAAGTGGTAATTCCCTCCTCAGTCAGACCAGCATTAATTGCCCTTGCCCATGATGGTATTTCAGGACATTTGGGAATCCTGAAAACATATAAAAAGCTCCTCCAACACTATTACTGGCCTGGACTTAGGAAGGACGTGACAAAGTACCTAAAATCTTGTCATATTTGTCAAATGGTAGGAAAACCAAATGAAAGTATACCAGCAGCTCCCATTAAGCCCATCCCAGTATTTTCTACACCATTTGAAAAGATTGTTGTGGGAAATCAATTCCTGCTCACAGTTATGGATACCAGTACACGTTATCCTGAGGCTTTTCCCCTTAAAAGCATCACTTCAAAAAATGTAATCAAACCTCTTTTGCACCTTTTCACTTCAGTGGGCATTCCTAAAGAAATCCAATCCGATCAGGGCACAAATTTTACAAGCAATCTTTTCAAACAGGTGATGAAAGACCTCAGTGTGGACCATTGTACATCTTCGGCTTACCACCCACAATCCCAAGGTTGCTTGGAACGGTTCCATCAAACTTTCAAATCAATGCTAATAAAATACTGTATAACTGGTCCCTATATAGTTGCTAATAAACTACCTCCCCTCAACTATATAGTCCATACTCCTGATCGCAGAAAAGATTCACAACTTGTTCACATTAATCTCATGAAACTTTACCATTCCAGGCAGTCAGAGGAAGACATCCCAGAGGCTATAAGCCTACCTGTATTGCATACGGCTTTGTCAGGGCCGGAGCCGGAGACAGATGACATGGACCTATTGGAGAATTTAGACTTCCCTCTACCTAAAGAAAACCCTGCTAACAGTCACATACTCAACAACTTGGATGAGTATTTTTCTGTTCTGAATCCATCTCAAGCAAAAGATCTCACTAAGTTATTATCAACATTTCCTAAAGTCACGTCAGACCTCCCAGGGTTTTGCAATATACTTAAACATGATATTAAGCTAATCTCAGATGATGTACAACCCATTAGGCAATCAGCATATCGGCTAAATCCACAAAAAAGAGAGATTATGAAAAAGGAGGTAGATTTTTTGTTAAAACATAACTTAGCTGAGCCTAGTACCTCCCCCTGGGCTTCACCTTGCCTTCTCATTCCAAAACCCGATAGCAGTTTTCGTTTCTGTACCGATTATCGTAAAGTGAACCAGGTCACTGTCTCAGACTCCTACCCTTTACCTTTGATTGAAGATATAATAGACAGCATAGGCTGTGCAAAATTTATTACTACGGTGGACTTGTTGAAAGGATATTATCAAGTGGGACTCACGGATAGGGCAAAAATAATCTCAGCATTTATAACTCCATTTGGTCTTTTTCAATATTTGGTTATGGCGTTTGGCTTTTCTAATGCTCCAGCCACATTCCAGAGGGCAATCAATTACCTGATTCAGGACCTAGATGGGACGTTCGCCTACCTGGATGACCTGGTGGTGGTGTCGGACGGCTCGGACGAACATCTGGTGCGTTTGGAGATACTGTTCGCACGACTGCAAGAGACTGGATTCACCGTAAACCTGGCTAAATCTGCTTTTGGCCGGGCCTCAGTGACTTACCTGGGACATATCGTTGGGCATGGTATGGTGAGACCCAAGGACGCAAACGTTAAAGCCATCTTGTCCTTCCCCACTCCAAGGACGAGGAAGGAACTCATGCGCTTCCTGGGGATGTGCGGCTACTACCGTCGGTTCTGCAGTAACTTCTCCAGCGTGGCCGGACCCCTCACAGACCTTACCAGTTCTGCGGTCCCTTACATCTGGAACCAGAGGTGCGACCAGTCTTTCCACCGCCTCAAAGCCTTCCTTGCCTCCAAGCCTGTAGTCCACCCCCCTAACTACACCTTGCCCTTCCATCTACAAATCGACGCTAGCGGTGTCGGAGTGGGGGCTGTGCTCCTACAACCCGACCCAACCACTGATGTCCTTCACCCTGTGGCATACTACTCCGCCAAGTTGAAAAACATCAGACCAACTACTCGACCATAGAGAAGGAGGCCCTGGCTCTGGTGTTGGCAATAAAGAAGTTTGAATGTTACCTCCAATCTCGCCCACAAACCACCCTAGTCTTCACCGACCATAACCCGCTCACGTTCATCCAAACCAACAAGACCTCCAACCAGCGAATCCTCCACTGGGCTCTCCTCACCCAGCCCTATAATCTACAAGTCCGGCACATAAAGGGGATGGACAACCTGATTGCGGACTCCTTATCCCGAGCTCCAGTGGAAATGCAGCAGCTACTCTCCAGACGCACCAGATGATCACCTCCTTTGCACCCGCGCTACGGAGGTCTTTGGAGGGGGGGGGTGTGTTACGAACCACGCCATCTATTGTGTCATGATCTACCTACCCAGCACCACGAGCAACGCCATCTAGGGACGCGACTCGAGTATGACTAGTCTTAGTCACCACTCCGGGTTTCCCTTCTCCATATCCTGGTTGTTGCATCACCTCCTCCAATTCTTCCTCATCAGCTCCGGATCGAGGAGAGTTCAGTTCACTCTGGGAAGTGACCACACTAGGATCACCTATCCTGGAAACCTACAGCACAGTGACTACCTACCATCTTCTTCAATACCCAGCCCTACTCTTCAGACATTTCAGCACCGCACTTGAGTATTTGTAACCCTATATTACCTCCCACCTCCACTTGCTTCAGATTGTTGTATGTTGTATAAATATGTATATACTGTTAAGCCAATGTTGCGTATGTTTAAGTTAAGTATGGTTAAGGGTAATTTATAGGAAGCTGGATATTTTGTTAAGTGTAATGAGACAAAATCTCACATGAAGAGGTAAGCTAGGAGTTTATAGTAGTAGAGTATTATAGCAGTAGAGTATTATAGCGAGAGGAAATGGTAGCGTGTCTCGAGGGTGTGATGTTAACACTGTATATTAACACAGGCATAGTACAAGTGTAGTATATAAAACACCAATGCGTGTTACAGCTTTATTTTACTAGTTCAATAGGGGGATTAATGGGAGGGGTTCATACACAATTTATGATAGACTATGGTATTCTCGTATAACCTAACCTCACAATTAGAATGGGCACTTCACTAAGTCGATCGTTGGGGAGGTTCGGGATCACCGCACTTCTACCGTCTACACAGCCAGCACTTACTGTTACACGTTGAGTTGACAGCACTCTGTTGATGGACCCGGCTGAGACTTCGTTACACTTAGTGGCGGGCTTCTCTCGAGCGGGACTGGGGACATAGTAGCTGGCCCTTCCTGGTTACAAGACACACTCTCTTGAGGGAGGACTAGGACGTCCTATATATTGGAAGACCAGCCGTCAGGTTGAGCTGATCGGGGGTCGGCGAAGGGTCTCCTTACATTTGCCCTCGCTAATGTAGGGTCAGGTCTGGACTTTTTCTGAGACTATAAGTTGGTGTATATACTGGAGAAATCTTCAGATGAATGCTTGCCTGTTAACATCGTTGGTGGGGCCGTGTGACATGAGAGGCTCTGGTTGATTTGTGGCCCCTTGACTTGGGCTCGAGGGTTACATTTTACCTGATTAATGTGAGGATAGGTCTGGGCCTTGTCTGGGATGTACTGTAGGTTGCTTGTGTAAATTGGGGAAGGACCGCAGGTGGCTCCTTTGCTCACTGTGTGTCTTACATATTTGTTGGGGCCGTGTGACATGTGGAGGGGAGCCTGGTTGATTTGTAACCCTTGGGCAACCGCGAGGGTTACCCTTACACTTGACCCCCCTAATGTCGGGTCAAGTCTGGACTGTTTCTGAGATGTAAGCTGTGGTCTGACACCCCATCACTACACCTCCCGCCAAGACCAAAGCTTCCATGCCATACGCAATTGATGTTCACAGTGGATGACAATAGCGAGTGCCCAACCTGAGAAACATAGCTCCTGAGGTGTAAAGTATGCACTTCACATCCTACCATAGTCTGGTAATATTTATAATATCTAAGCGGCTATCTAAGGATACGGAAACGGAAAGGTGAATGTAGATATGAAGGAGAGAGAGAGCGCCTTAGCAGGAGCTTGTCAGAGAGCGTCACTTTAGGAAGTTAGATGAGGGTACACAGTCGGAGGTTTGAAAGGTTATGCAATAGTGTTCCTTGCCCTGGCTTATTTCTGCTTAGGTTCCCTAGTGTTAGTATCTTCAAGCCTGGAATAGATTTACATACTTGTTGCTTCAACTGTTAAACTCTTGCGCAGGGCAGCACATACAACATATATAATAATAAGATACATGGCCGCTAAAAAAAAAGGGGGGGGGGGAAGTTGGGGAAAAATACAACTTGTGAACAAAAAGAAATATTTGTACATACTAAAAAGGCAGCAGAAATTATTAACAAGATACAATGGCAAAAACAAAAACTCGTCAGCATTCGTCGAGATCCCGGGTGGCGGTGGTCCATCACCACCTCCACCAATCGGTGTCCAGCATCAGGGTGGACGACGCAGTAGATGTGGTGGTTGGCGTTTCCTGTCCCGTCCTGCGGTCTGCCGCGGTGTGTCGCGTGCCTCACTTCCTCCACTTGAACTTCTGTGTAGAGCGGCAGTTCCTGACGCATTCCAGATGGATTTTTCTAGTCCCATCTGAGTTTCCTCTGTAGAGTCTCATTTCCTGTCGTGGTCCAGATGGATTTTTCTAGTTCCATCTGAGTTTCCGCCCTTCCCGGCCGGGATCAAAGCCGGTCCACTGCTTGGGGTGTCATCGCTTTGGATGGCGTGTAGGGCAGGGTCCACGGACAAGAGTTCGCCCTCCGTACGTGAGTGTCGGCGAGACCCCTGACCGTCCTGTCCCACGCCCTCACAGTGGTGAATCCCTCCCTGGGTGGGCCCCCCAGGGTTTGCTTGTTTCTTCCTCTACTTGTAGTCAGGTCACTTCTGTTTCGTCCCCGATGGTGTGGTAAACACCGGCGAGGCAGATCCCGGGTGGGCCGAGGTCAGCCATTACTTGTCTGGTACCTGGTGGTTCCATTCCCGGAGTGGAAGTGCGTGGGACCAGTTGACAGGTCCTGAAACGTAGGGAGCTGTCGTCTGCATCGCCACTGGGACCTCTAGTTGTTTGTTGCCTGTTGCTTGCTGCTACTGAAGTTGCAGGTCGGGTTTTCGGGATTTTCTCCTGGGTTCCAAGGGGACGACCTGATTCCCTGCCTGGAGCTAGGTGCTGCGCTGGTCCTGCATGGCGTAGCTTGCTCAGGCTGATGGTACCCATAGATGTTGTCTGTCAGTATTGTGGGCTGTGAGACCGTAGCCTCGGTGCGTGTCTCGTCGTTCAGCAGGCGAGCGACGAGACACAGCCCAGTGTCTTCAACCAGATCGAGGGCCAGCATTATGCAAGCCCGTTTCTGGAGCTTGGGGCTTGCAGTGTCGACGTGAAGGCGTCACCCATTCGCCGCGGGGTTGCCCGCTGCGTGTCCCGCTCGTGTCGGGCATCCATTATGAGTCAGGATGCGTTGGTCTCAGCTCATCTGGTAGGGGGTCAGCTGCAGCTGTGGTGGTGTCATCTCCGACTTTTGTGTGGAGTCAGGGAGACCTCGCCCAGGCCCGTGAAGAGCAAGGGCAGTGATGACTCTGTAGCTTAGTAGAAAGACAAGATCCCGGGGTGGATAATCAACAATTAGAAGTGCCCCTAGACTCGTTACTTTAATCTATGTTCTGTGACCTGGTATTATATCTATGAGCCCTAATCTGATCAGGTCTTACTGGTACAAGTGGGGCAGTAGCTTGGGGAGTTCTCTGATTATTACTTGGGGTGTGAGGCACCTGATTGTTCTGAGGGGGGTGGTCAGCTGCTGGTGGAGGGATAGGGTGTTGGGAAGGGAATGTTACCCCTAGAGGGGGCTGGTTGGTGAGGCCTGATTTGTTCAAGACGTCATCGTCGACAGTTGCCAGCTTCAATCTATTCACATGCACAGTTTCCTGACGTCCCCCCTGGCAAAGCGGGGAAATAGTGAAGTTTACTTTGCTGGGTTGGGCGGTTACTCTATATGGGCCCTGCCATCTCTGTTGCAACTTAGAGGGGATATCGGGGGAGGATGATTCGTTAGTTAGGAAGACCAGGGTACCTACGGTAATATTGGAAGGGGTGACCCTGAGGTTATAGTAGGTGGCGTTGTGTAAGTGACCTTTCTTGTTTAGTTCCTGCACCCGAGTAAAGACCGTTTGTAACCTGTTTTGCAAGACAGAAGGGTAGTCCTCGCCATAGGATAGGGGTGGGGGGTTGATTACACCAGCAGGAAGGTTTGGATCCCTACCAAAGTGAAGGAAGTAAGGAGTCTTATGCAGGGTGGTATTAATTGCGGTGTTCATGGCCAGTTGTGCAAGAGGTAGCTGATCGTCCCAACCGCCGTACTGATTATTAACCAAAAACGACAAGTGATCTTTCAACGTGCGGTGGGAACGCTCAACCATGGCATTAGCCTGTGGGTGGTAACTAGTGGTTAGATTTGACTTAGCCCGCAGCAAGTCGCACGCCTTCTGAAAGATGCCCGAGGTAAACTCTGTCCCTTGATCACTTACAATGACCCGGGGACATCCATGAGTACCAACGTATTGTAACAGGGCTTCACAAACTGTCTCTGCGCGTTTATCGGGGATGGGTATATAGGTTGCAAAACGTGAATAGTGATCGACGATGGAAACAACGTATCTGTTTCCCCGGTGTGAGCGTATTGACATGTCAGTTAGATCGATCGATACCCGTTCCAAGGGCTGGGAGGCTGGTGGGAACTCCTGAAGCTCTCCCTGTCTCTTTGGGGTACCCTTCCTTAACTGACACGGCAGACATCCTTTGACAAATGCCCCAACCTTCCGCGCCAGATTGGGCATGAAAAACATAGAGCGTGCACGTGCATATGTGCGACATTCACCCGGGTGGGCTGCGAATTGGGAAGAGTGAGCTACTTCTAGGGCCGAGTTTTCCAAGGATGCGGGGATGACTACGAGTTCTGTGGGTTGTTCATCATCCTGTTTCATAGTAACAAGATACAGGACTCCGCTTAAAAGACTGAAATCACAAAGTGAGGCTTTGTTGACCTTCTTGGGGAGCGGACCCCCCTCAAGGAACTCAATGACAGGACCCCACTGTGGGTCTCCGAGTTGGTGTTGGCGCACCTCATTAGGTGATAGGTCCCCAAAAATGGGCTGAGTCATGCTGCTAGGATTCCCGACATTATTTATAGGTAATACATTACGGCTCAGTGCGTCTGGTACTACGTGGTTCTTGCCTGGCTTATGCAAAATGGAGAAGTTATACGCATTAAGAAAGACTGCCCAGCGTGCTACCCGTGCATTAGGAGTTTTACCTTGGAAGATATATATTAAAGGACGGTGATCAGTGATTACATAAAAGTGTCTACCAAATAGGTAAGCATCAAAGGAAGTTACGGCCTTGACAATAGCCAAGGCTTCTTTCTCAGTTGTGGAGTAGCGGAGGGCAGCTCCGCTCAATTTCTGGGAAAAATAAGCAATAGGGATGGGGTTATCTTCACCACCTTGCATGAGACAGGCTCCCAGTGCTTCGTCGGAAGCGTCAGTGTGCACGTAAAACGGCTGCGTGAAGTCCGGCAGTGCTAACATTGTTGCCGACTTCAATAAGTCCTTAAGATGGTTAAAAGCTTTATCTGCCTCCCCCGACCACCGAAACTGAACCGACTTCTTTGTAAGTTTCGTAAGGGGGAGGGCCGCCTCTGAAAAGTGAGGGATGTGACGTCTGAAAAAATTGGCGGTGCCGAGGAACTGTTTCACACCCCTGGCTGTGGTGGGAGGTGGCATCTCTGCTATCGCTTTCACTTTCACCGGGTCGGGCCTAACGCCGCCATGACCTACGATGAATACCAGGAATTTAACTTCCTGCCGCGCGAACGCGCATTTCCTAAGGGACACTTTCAGTCCGGCCGCTTTCATGACCGAGAGAACCTCATCCACATCCCGCATGTGCGAATCCATGTTATTACTATAGACGATAACATCGTCCAGGTAAGCCATAGCGTTCCGCCCAAGCACGGGTGTGAGACTGTGGTTCACAGCCCTCATGAACGTGGCCGGTGCTCCCTTTAACCCGAAAGGTAACCTGTTGAAACAAAATAGACGGCTGCCGTCCGCGAAAGCAGTTTTGGGGCGGTCAGCCGGGTCAACTGGTATACTCCAGTACGCATCCTTACAGTCTAGAACTGTGAATATAGAAGCTCCGTTCAATTGGTCCAGTGTCTCGTCAATTCTGGGCAAGGGATAGCTATCAGCAATGGTGTCCTTATTAAGTTCCCTATAGTCTACACAGAATCTAGTTGACCCGTCCTTTTTTCTGACTAATACGACCGGGGAGCAATAGGGGCTAGTGCAAGGGGAGATGACACCACGTTCCTCCATTTGGCGACATAAGTCCCTAATTTGAGTTTTAGCCGCCTCAGGAAGCCTCCACTGCCGTACTCTGGTGGGGGGAGCGGAGCCTGTATTAATTTTGTGTGAAGCTGACATCAGGCCGAGGTCCTGATCTGAAGTTGCAAACAGATCTTCATGCTGCTTTATTATAGCGCGTAGACGTCCTCTAATAAGGGTGGGTAGGTGATCTATGTCAAGGGATTCTATTGCAGTGGCGAACATTTGCTGTGACTCTACGAATTCTGTGTCACTCCTAATGTTATATCTCGTAGGATCAAAATGCTCCAGATCCTCTACTTTATCGACCGCACAGACTGTTCCCACTGAATGACCAGGCGTAAGTTTAAATTCCCTGGGGGTGGGGTTTATGACTGGGACGCTAGGCTGCTGAGTGTTAATGAGCCCCGACTGCACGTATGGGGACATTTTATGAGGGGCTTCAACAAATACATACTCCTGATCCTCCGTGGGACTGTCGAACGACCTTGACCATCGAACGGGCAGAACAACACTAGAGTGGGGAGGGATGACAGTGGCACGCGTCGGGTGTAGCTGGGGGGCTTGGGGTGCGGGGGGCTGGGGGCGTTTAGGCTTAATGAGGTGGACGGGCAGACCAGACCTATTCCTAATAGGAGTACCTGCATAATCTCTACCATCTAGTGTCACGGTATACCGGCTCCCATCAAACTGGATTCCATACTTAAACCTACACAAGAAATCTGACCCAATAAGAACATCCCCTGGGAAAAGATCACCGCTTACCACGACCAGCGCGTGAACAACTATCTTATCTCCTAAGTCTACAGTTATATCTCTGGAATCCAATGTTAAGAGGCGGTTCCCCGTGACGCCACGTAACTCAGGAATTTATGCTTTCCCCCTAGGCTCATCTTGGAGGCCACGTTCTGTTTCACCAAGGACACAGAAGAGCCTGTGTCAATGAAAGCTTCAACCCGTTTCCCTCCCATTTTCAACTTAATAATTGGCCTGTCTTCCCTAGTCACCATCAACGCCTCGCCCTTGTCTTTAGTAGTAGGGACATAACCTGCGAATGTGTCCCCACTCGGCACATGCGTAACAACGCATTCCGGTGTATGGACACTCTCTGCGGGTATGTCCCTGGTCGCCACACCCATCGCACTGGTTTCCCTCACATTGAAAGGGACATCCGTGCACCGCGTGGGACCATGCCCCACAGGAGGAGCAGCGAAAAGGCTTCGGAGCTCTATACCAGCTATCCCGCATGGGCGGGCCCGGGCGCGCACTTGTGACTGCCCGGGGGCGGGGGTCAATCCCAGCCCGCGCCCCGCGGGTCCCTGCCCCGGACGGCCGGCCGCCCCGTGGCGCATTACCCAACGTGTTTATACCTACTGCATCTAATCCTGATTGCTCCCGCCCTTCCTCGTAGAACGATGACTGTTCCTGTCGCTTGCTTTCGTCCAGGCTGAGATTCTCCACCATCAGTCTCAAGAATTCATCCTCCCAGACAGAAGGGGTGTTACGTGTAAGGGTGGGAGGGGCGGCGTGAATTGTCGACACAAAACGGGAGGGGGGGTTGGGTTCTCTCGAGCGGGACTGGGGACGTGGTAGCTGGCTCTCCCTGGTTACAAGACAACTCCCTCTCTGCCAATCGTCGAGGGGGGACTAGGACGTCCTATATATTGGGATGCGAGCCGTCCGGTTCAGCTGGCCGGGGGGGGGGCTGCGAAGGGTCTCCTTACATTTGACCTCGCCAATGTGAGGTCGGGTCTGGACTTTTCAGAACTATCTGGGAAAGTCATCAGGTGGGGCCGTGTGTATATTGGGAGAGCAACCGTGAGAGTTCCCCTACACTTGACCTCCCTAATGTCGGGTCAGACTGGAGTTTCTGAGATGTAAGATGTACTTTCTGGAGAAGTCATCAGGTGGGGCCGTGTGACATGAGAGGCCCTGGTTGATTTGTGGCCCCTTGAGTTGGGCTCCGAGGGTTACATTTGACCTGGCTAATGTGAGGTCAGGTCTGGCGTCTCTCTGCGATGTAGGTTATTGTATATTGGGAGAGAGTCGGCTGGTGCCTTCTTACATGTCTGTTGTGGTGACCTGTCACATGGGAGGGGAGCTAGTTGATTTGTAACCCCCGGTCCACCGTGAGAGTTACCCTACACTTGACCCCCCTAATGTCAGGTCAAGACTGGCCCCCCTCTGCGGTGTAGGACATTGTGTATATTGGGAGAGAGCCGGCTGGTGCCCTCTTACATGTGTGACATGGGAGGGGGAGCTAGTTGATTTGTAGCACCCTTGAGCACCTGCGGGGGATACCCTTACACTTGACCTCCCTAATGTCGGGTCAAGCCTGGAGTTTCTGAGATGTAAGCTGTGGTCTGACAACCCATCACTACAACTAGATCAACTAAGAGGTGCATGCAATCGAATTAGGTGTCAATGGAAAGCTGAATAGCTGCTCTAGCCAGCCATTAGGGTTAAGTAGTGAAAAGCAGCGCGATTGCTGATCTATAAGAGAAAAAGCTTGAGTTTTGACGTTTTTTCGCAAAAATTCATTTTTTATATTTGGATTCGCAACCCCTAGAACATGTTGGATTTCATTAATTCTGGCACCAATGAATTTAGGAGTAACGAAATAATGGGAAAAAACACCCCCACCCACAATTTTCTAAAATTGGGAAAAATGAGCAACCCTATTGTACATCCAATACAACATGTATAAAGAGAGCACATTGTGAGTTTCCTTTCTCCATCCCATCCTGAGTGTGAACCAAACATCTCATACCCCACAACTTTAAAGTCTGTATAATTTTAAACAGTACAAACAAAACACTGTAATCTACTGGCAGGACTAAGGTAACATTTAATTGGTCTAGGAAGATGAAGCCTTGCTATAATGACCTCACATGATTCAAATGGTCGGGGAACTGTTAAATAAAGTAAAACAAAACAGTTACTTGGCTTAAGAGACACAAATATTTAGGCCACGAGAGCTGCTCCTACCTTGTGAGGCAGCTCTTGTTCCAATCATCTGTTGTAACATCTCAACAAACAAAATATAATAATAAACAACTTGGGTTAAGTTAACACAGTGTCCACTATATAACACAGTGACGAGTTTTAATAATAGTTTTATAGGACCACGTTAGTTGTTAACACGGCCATACATACACACGTACATATGTTAACTTACCACAAGGGAGGGAGGAAGGCCCACAAATTAACATTTACAAAGAAAATTAACAAAAATAAACAAGATGATCACGTTGGTTGTTGTCGACCTGCTACACCTTGTCCGACTCTCTCTCTTATCTTTCAGTAATTACAAGTTTTCATTATTAATACTATAATAAAAGTATTTTATTAATAAATATTACATAACATAAATAAATTATACTTTAATTATAATGTTTGATTATCGATTAAATTCCCGCTAATGGTAATATATTAATATTAAACTAAACTTAAGTCAGTGGTTTGAGAACCGAATAGCTGGACAGCCTTTACAATTTCACTAAAATAAATTTAAACAATAAAATTTTTTGTTTAACTATTTTAAGTATATTTAATATTTCATTAATATATAATACTATATCTAAGCTTATAACACCATAATAAACTCGCTATTCTAGCTATTTATAATAATATCATTAACAGTAACTATTAGTCTCAAACTACATAATTATTTAGCAATAATTATTAAACAATAATTACGTATAATATAAAAAGTTAATAATGATCAACTACCAATTATATTATTAATAATTAAATCCTTCTTGAATGATGAGTACTTCTCACTATCATGGCCTGCTGGCCTGAGACACACATGAGAAGGGGGGTCCGACTAATTACCCAAATGTACCCAAATGTCGCCGCAATGAAGTCAAATAATGGTCCTACATGAATAAATTGGACTGCCAATCACTTCTCGACTAGTATTTGGTGTCACGAAGTCAAAAAAAATTGGTATAAACTTAATTTAATCTGAGTTAATAGATCGAGTGCATGTACCTAACCTAACCTAACACAACTCAGATTAAATTAAGTTTACCAATTTTTTGTGACTATGACACCAAATAATAATCGAGAAGTGATTCACAGCCCGATTTATTCGTGTAGGACCATCATTTGACTTCATTGCGACTACATTTGGGTACATTTGGGTAATTACTCGCTCCCTCGGTACATGCACGCGATCTATTAACTCGGATTAAAGTAAGTTTTCCATTTTTTTTTTACTTTGTGACACCAAAACTAGTCGAGAAGTGATTGGCAGTCCGATTTATTCATGTAGGACCATTATTTGACTTCATTGCGGCTCAATTTGGGTACATTTGGGTAATTAGTCGGACCGTGAGAAGGGTGTTTGAGTACTTCTCACTATCATGTCCTGTTGTACACATGTTCTACAATATTGGGGTTGTAATAAAATATTCAGCAATAGTTTAAATGCTTATATCTCATTCTATAAGATATTTATGTTTGGGGAACATCATGGCCAAATGCATACAGTTATACTGCCCTTTAATTGGTCACTTAATACAAGGGTTTACTTCTTAACTTAGGGTCGCTGCCACCAGACCGCAGGACAGTATGTGTAGTTGTTCTTTGGGGAGCTGGCAAAGAAGTCTAGCAGTGTGAGTTTAGTCTAGCAGTGTGAGTTTAGTCTAGCAGTGTGAGTTTAGTCCAGCAGTGGGAGTTTAGTCTACTGAAGCAGTGTGAGTTTAGTCTACTGAAGCAGTGTGAGTTTAGTCTAGCAGTGTGAGTTTAGTCTACTGAAGCAGTGTGAGTTTAGTCTACTGAAGCAGTGTGAGTTTAGTCTACTGTAGGAGTGTGAGTTTAGTCTAGCAGTGTGAGTTTAGTCTACTGAAGTAGTGTGAGTTTAGTCTACTGAAGTAGTGTGAGTTTAGTCTAGCAGTGTGAGTTTAGTCTACTGAAGTAGTGTGAGTTTAGTCTAGCAGTGTGAGTTTAGTCTACTGAAGTAGTGTGAGTTTAGTCTACTGAAGTAGTGTGAGTTTAGTCTACTGAAGTAGTGTGAGTTTAGTCTACTGAAGTAGTGTGAGTTTAGTCTCGCAGTGTGAGTTTGTGTTTTTCATTAATCAAAGTTGAGGGTGGAAGGAAAGGTGAAACACCAACCAGTAGTTTTTAGCTAATTATTTTAGACATAATAAAAATACTACACTCCGTGACAATACAAAAATAGTTGACCTTCCCCAAGCAATTAAGGTCACTGCACCACACAAACATAACTGACCTTCTCCCATAAATGAAGGTCTCTTCTTCTCGATACAAAATAACTGACCTTAATACTATCATTACACACTTAACATTATATACACAGACACTGGTATAATACAGCATACAACAGTACCTTGAGTTCTCCCTTAATACTATCATTACACACTTAACATTACATACACAGACACTGGTATAATACAACATACAACAGTACCTTGAGTTCTCCCTTAATACTATCATTACACACTTAACATTACATACACAGACACTGGTATAATACAACATACAACAGTACCTTGAGTTCTCCCTTAATACTATCATTACACACTTAACATTACATACACAGACACTGGTATAATACAACATACAACAGTACCTTGAGTTCTCCCTTAATACTATCATTACACACTTAACATTATATACACAGACACTGGAATAATACAACATACAACAGTACCTTGAGTTCTCCCTTAATATTATCAGTACACACACTTAACATTATATACACAGACACTGGTATAATACAACATACAAATTACCCCTTCAGAGTGTTTACTGTGACACTACCCAATAGAAAACCTAGATACTCCCTTAGTGCGGTGAGTGTGAACGTTATGCAGCTGTAATAAGAGTCACAAGAGATCATAGGGACCTGTACTAATGTATGCAGTACACAGTATTTACATAAAACTCTATATTCATGTCCACAAAATTAAAGCATTCTTGTAGCAATAATTGTTTTAAATACCATTGTTAGATAAACAAATGCCAGTATTAGTAGGAAAAGTTGTATATAAGAACAGCAAATATCTAAATACTCTATGTTAATTTAACCAAGTCTTCTGCGTAACATGATCAAAAAACAAATGTTAACCCCAAGTTTGGCATTTCAGCATTGGCTACTTTAAGAAAAATGACTGCCCAAGGATGAATTGATATATAACCAAGAAGAGTTACCTAACTAAGGCACAAGATGCTAACTGAATAATACCGGTGTATTAAACATGATATTATATACAGTTAAGAGGTGTTAAAGTTCATCTGCCCCATAACACCAGTTACTATATATGAACCCTAACCATTATTTACCAGACAATGGTACCATATATCTGTAAGTGATGAATGAATATATTTAAAACATGAATCAAAACTACCAACTATTTCAGTCAAGATAAAATATCAAAATATCTCGTCAGAGTTGAGCAAAACTTATCAAATATTTACGTACAATTTCAACAGAGACTGAAGAGTTTCCGTGAGATAATGACAAGACCTTGACTATAACAAATGGTCTACCACCACTGTACTACTTTAGCAAGATGATTTACTACCTGTGTTAATGTACGTACTTGTGATAAAACTTATGTCACGTGTAAATAAAGACAGAAATACACAGTTAACACAACTATTGATGCACAAATTATAGTAAATGAGAGTTCATCTCTGTTCAACACAGCTTATCCAGTAAAGGTGAAATTTTAAGCACATACACGATAAGTTTAACCTTTGTTCACTACTGTACTGTAAATAACATTATTAAAAAGGCTGATGAAACAAAATGGAGTATTATTATGAGTGGTATTTAACCAACACCAAATGTCCACACTAAGGCCATGGTAGAAGTAATTTACATCTTAAGAGCAGATAACTTGTGTTTAATATCTATAAAAGTGGCATTTGTCACTTGTCTTTATTTCTGCTACATTCATAGAGTTTGTTCAAGTGGTTTTATATAGATGTATATCACTGTATTCAAGTTTGTGTGTCACATTTACCTTCTGTCAAAGTGATTCAAACATTTATTGAATTCTGGTTTTTTTTTCATACACAAGTTTATGATGTTTGAGATGATCCTTGTGGGAGAAACTTTTCCCACATTCAAACTTCTTTATACTATTGTGTACAAGAATGTGTCTCTTGAGAGTACTCTTTAGTGTAAAATGTTTCCCACATTCCTCACATTCAAACTTCTTTATACCATTGTGTACAAGAATGTGTGCCTTGAGATGACCCTTCTGGGAGAAACATTTACCACATTCCTCACATTCAAACTCCTTCACACCATTGTGTACAAGAATGTGTGCCTTGAGATGACCCTTCTGGGAGAAACATTTACCACATTCCTCACATTCAAACTCCTTCACACCATTGTGTGCAAGAATGTGTGCCTTAAGATGACCCTTCTGGGAGAAACATTTACCACATTCCTCACATTCAAACTTCTTTATACCATTGTGTACAAGAATGTGTCTCTTGAGAGTACTCATTAGTGTAAAATGTTTCCCACATTCCTCACATTCAAACTTCTGTATACCATTGTGTACAAGAATGTGTGCCTTGAGATGACCCTTCTCGGAGAAACATTTCCCACATTCCTCACATTCAAACTTCTTTATACCATTGTGTACAAGAACGTGTTTCTTGAGATAACGCATCTGAGAGAAACATTTACCACATTCCTCACATTCAAACTCCTTCACACCATTGTGTGCAAGAATGTGTCTCTTGAGATAAGCCTTACGAGAGAAACATTTACCACATTCCTCACATTCAAACTTCTTTATATCATTGTGTACAAGAATGTGTGCCTTGAGATTACTCTTCTGGGAGAAACATTTACCACATTCCTCACATTCAAACTCCTTCACACCATTGTGTGCAAGAATGTGTCTCTTGAGATGACCCTTCTGGGAGAAACATTTCCCACATTCCTCACATTCAAACTCCTTCATATTATTGTGTACAAGAATATGTGCCTTGAGAAGATCCTTCTGGGAGAAACATTTACCACATTCCTCACATTCAAACTTCTTTATACCATTGTGTACAAGAATGTGTGCCTTGAGATTACTCTTCTGGGAGAAACATTTACCACATTCCTCACATTCAAACTCCTTCACACCATTGTGTGCAAGAATGTGTCTCTTGAGATGACCCTTTTGGGAGAAACATTTACCACATTCCTTACATTCAAACTCCTTCACACCAAAGTGTACAAGTAAATGTTTCTGAAGAGTAGACTTCAAGCCAAACTGTTTGCCACATTCCTCACAGGAGAACTTTTTATCTCTGCTTGACATTGTGAACTTCTACTTGGTTACACTTGGTTTTGAGATGTGACATCACAGTATCTGAAACAAAATATTTTGCCTTAGATGATATTCTTATAAACGTACAATTTATAAATTAAAACTACAAGTGACTAAATCAATTTGTGAAAAATAAGAGTAAAAATAAAATAAAGATATACAGTCAACCCTCACATTACGCGGTCCCGCATTCCGCGGTTCACCGTTAACGCGGTGCCCTGCCGGAACCTAACATGCTCACATTCCGCGGTGCGTGTACCCCATTACGCGGAGAGCGGCTGGCAAGCCGCGCCATTTTTGGATCCAAACCTCCCGCCATCCGCCATGTTGTGTAAGAGGCGCGAAAATGGTGCGCACAAGGTCGCCCAGTCATCAAAACATTACCAGTTCTTCACCCGCCACCCACTACAGCCGGCCCAAGTCAGTCATAGTGATAATTATAGTGAGGATATGGACTTATATGATGTTTGGGGGGTTTGACAAAGAGGCCCTGCAAGCCTCTGTGGTGGATAGTGATACAAGTGAGGGCCCATAATCTGCCCTCTGCCTCGGAACCAACCGCCCATCCCCGTGTGCCCAGCCATCTTTTCTACTAATGTAAGTGTTAAAAAACCTAATATTATTGATATTTCTCTTAATTATTAATTGTGTGCATGCCATCATAAAGTTAAGATAATATTTTTACTACAACATAGTTGTGTGTCGTCAAAAAGTGGAGTTTGGGGATCGGCCTGGACTCCATTTCAATTAATCCCATATGTTATGTTGTTCACTTTACGCGTTCCTCACTTTCCGCGGTACCCTCCGGGTTACATTAACCGCGTAAAGTGAGGGTTAACTGTATAATAAAAAATGTTATACTAATCTACACCGCGAAGATGCCGGAAAACAAGCTTTTTGAAGTGAGACAGATTGTAAGAGTATGGAAACACAGAAGAAGGCAGAGCATTCCACAGTGTGAGGAAGGAAGGATGTACTATAACAGGTTATTATAGTGTGACCCACATCCACACAGACACAGTTTGGCTGTGTGAGTAAAGAAGGATGTACTATAAGGGGCAGTGAAATTTTGCTCAAAGCTGCACTCTTCAGGCATTGTTCCTTATACATATCTAAGACTCCATGCCAAATTTGAAGCTGATATGTCGAGGTTTAGTCTGCCGCATTTTCTACTGAAATTTTTAAATTTACCTACAGTACTAGCCAAACAGCCGCTGTGGCGGTGCAATGTTCTGTTCAGTGTTTATCAACTTTTTTTCATATCTCTTATTTCATTTAAGTTGTCTTGTTGCAGATGAGTATGGTGCTATGTCTATATTGATTATCAGCCTCATTTTGTCCCTGATCCAAGGGCTCTGACAGACACCAGTTCACAGAACCGGACAAGACTCCCTACACTGGCTGCCGCTTGTGACCGATACTTGATTAGTGATTATGCTGGAGCTGCCATTGCTACTGCCACCTTAACTGACTATGGCATTATCACAAAGGATGACAAGAGTCAGGTTGTTGGACCACATAAGCTGCGGGATGCGAGACAAAAATACCGATTTAAGAGGCAAGAAATTGAGATGGCTAGTTTAGATAATTTGACGTCACTCTATTTTGATGGTAAGAAGACCGCCACTCGTGTGATGATAAAGAATGAGAAGACCGAGAAATGGAGTTCGAGGATGATGGTGAAAGATCATTATGTCATCATGGTTGAGCCTGGCAATGAATATCTCACACATGTGACTCCCAAGACTGGACACGGAAAGCAAATTGCCAAAACTATTCACGAGTTTCTGGTGGAGAAAAATCTAACCCAGCAGCCCATTGTGTGTGTTGGCTGTGATGGAACCAATGTAAATGTAGGATCAGAAAATGGAGTCATTCATCATCTTGAAATGTTACTTGGTCACCCGCTCCATTATTTCATATGTCAGCTTCACGGAAATGAGCTGCCTTTCCGCGCAGTTTTTTATCACTATGATGGTAAACCAAGTGGTCCTGAGCATTGGCGTGGTCCCATTGGAAAGCAGATCAAGGAGTCTTTGTCTGAGCTTCCAGTTGTCGCCTTCCAGCCAGCCAGTTTCCCTGATTTCCCTGTGTTTAATGATGAAGTGGAGAAAGATCTGTCCTGGGATCAGAAATACCTGTATAGGATTTGTAAAGGAGTTATCACAGGTGTTGTTGAAGATGACTTGGCTGCTATTGAGCCAGGTCCTCCCTGTGTGTCAAGGTGGAACACCTTATGGAGTAGAATCCTCAGGCTGTATGAAGCAACATCAAGACCCAGCCATGAGTTGAAAAGAATTGTCATTACAATAATAAAGTTCAGTGCTCCAATGTGGTTTTACATCAAGATACACCCTTACGTAACACACGGCTCAAGGAACGTATTCCAGTCCCTGCTATATATGAAACACCTAAATAGTGAGGAGGAGACGATAG
>NW_024736949.1:0-12073 GCF_018991925.1 Homarus americanus
GCTGTTTGCAGGGGAGAACATACAGGTTTGGAGAATATATTTTAATGTTTAGTGACGTCTATGGTTTGAGTAGAAGGCTTTAGTGTTTATTAGTATTAAAGTTTAGATTAAAGTGTCAATATTCAGTGTTGTCGATGCTTCGGGGTAAAACAATAATGTTCAGTCATTTTCATTATCATTATTTTTTTTTATTAAGACGATCATGAACAATGAGAATTTTAATGTTCAATGGTGGTGATGTTTAATTGAAGAGTCTCCGTCGATGTTTACAGATTTTTTTAAATATTTATCGTATAAAACGTGAGATAAAATCTATGCGAGAATATTTTCTATCCATTTAAGATAATTCTCGATAATTTGGGGGCGACCTGCAACCAATCTATTTGGGCGAATATCCGAGGGAGACCGAGGAAGAGGCGATAATGAAGACAATAAACAATGGAGTATGTAGAGCATGAGGAGGGGATAAAGAGAAGGGAAAGAGATAACGTGGACCTGTTCCTCTATAAGGTGGAGCACTACTTCACCTTAATCTCTCATATTTGTGGGTTAAGACTCCCATCAACCCGTTGTGTTGTTATAAGAAACAGTGAGTGACTGACACCACTGAGGTCAGCTAGTACAGAGAGGTTATAATAGGTTAAGACTAAATATTTACTGTACCCCCGGCGGGGCTCGTGCCCCGATCCGCTGAAAAATCCTAAAATTGAGTCCTGTAAAAGATCGAGAGGAGGAAGTCAAATGTTTTATCCTGTGTGTCCGCCGCCCGAGAAAATTAAATACCGTCCTGTGATTGAGGAATGGAGCTGTTTCCCAGGGAGTTTTACCATCCTTCACAGTGGCACCAACCCATCGGCAGCCAGGTAAACACATAACATGCGATACTATATACTCCATAACTTGTACTTGTTCAGTCTAATTCAATATTCACAATATCTCATAATTCTCTTGAAATTTACACATCAATGAACTTGAAAAAAGACACATCGATTATCCTTAAGTAAAATTAATTAATGTCTATACTTTTTTTATGTAGAAAGACTTCTTTTTTGGCCTCAGGGTAACTGTGTGTGTTGTGATATGATACAGACACGGCCAAGTGATGAGGTTTTCGTCATAGCGTTCGTAAGAATGACATAACAGAGGCAGACCAATGGAAATGTAAATACCTTCAGAGCAGCGGGTGCTAAGGCTCCCTGCAGTGTCAAGTACCACGTGTGGACCCAAGATCATGAACGCATGCGAGATAAGCACATACCTGCCTGCTGAAATGGTAAGAATATACCACTAAGACTGGCGTGAAAACGTTTGATAATTCTGAACCAGGGATGTGAAAAAATGGAGATGGTGGTTGTGTAGACGCACAACCTGGGCTGGCTTTTACCCATTTGCCTAATGGCTTACACCTTTACTTTTTTGTAGGTATAGTGTAGGGATACGCGCCCCCAGGATGTAATACCCGTGACGTACTGTACATAGTCTACATACGGTACATTAAATATGAGTGTAATCGCTCAGAGGTGCGATTTTGGTTTGTGCAGGACAATAAGACCCTTGTCGTTGACGCGATGAGTATAATTCGGTCAAAACCTGTTGAAAACAATTCACATATAACAACTGCTGGTACATCAGGACATAGCTTGTATAATACGATCAATATACAGTACCTAATTACACTTATTACTGTTATTTAGAGTTCTCAGAGGATTCAACAGTTCACAATCACACTCGCGTTTTGGGGTCTAGGGTTAGACCAACGAGAACAAATACAATGTCCTGCTGGTGATATTGGCTGACGAGAATCCAGATGTTGCCTTTACAGTAGAAGGCGATAGACTGTCCCTCAGGCAGTCACACAGCTGCTACCAGCTCCATCTGGCTTAGTAAGCTATTCTGAGTCATAAACAGTTTCTTCACTTAACATGTGGCCGGTGAACACAATTAACACCTCAGTGAAGTTCGTTATCAACACTCTGTCTCTCTCCTCTCTCCCTTTCTCTCTCCTCTCTCCCTCTCTCCCTCTCTCTCTCTCTCTTCTAGTTTATCTTACTGTGGCGGTAACAATGAGGACAAATCTTTTTGCTTCCACACCTTCAGTACACAGGATGTTCTACAGGCGTGTCAGTGTCTGATAAAAATACAAGGTATCCTTAGATTATCTGATTCTTCAAACATCTAAAGAATATTACAGCTAAAACACGCTGGTTGGATTATACTTGACTGACAATTACAACAACAACAACATACTTATGAGTTGTTGGTCAACTATAATATGACGGACGAGTTCTTTCTATAATATTTTTGAAGTTATTAAAATCAAAAGAAATGATCAGCTAGCTTATGAACGCCTTATGTATTCAGCATGATGCCCTGATAACTGTGGCCATCATATCATGCAACTGCAGCTTCTAAACACTAATGTAAGATAATTATTAGTGTGGTGATACAAGTGTGGAATAACCTACCTCCGCCCCCTCCCCACTTCCCCTTTCTGCTCCTCCTCCTCCCTACCTTCCACCCCTTCTCTCTTCCTTTCCTCACTGTCTATCTCTAACTCTCCCTCCTCACCTCCAACCTTCCACTTCTTCCTCTCCCTCTCATTCCCCTCTCCTTCCCCATCCCCATCTCTTTCCCTCGCTCCTCCTTTCTCTCTCCCTCTCTCCTCCTTTCCCTCTCCCTCTTCCTCCTTCCTCTTCTTCTCCCTCCCCATTCCTTCCTGTTCTCTCTTACCTTTTTCTCCACTAAAAAAATATATATATATTTATGAATCCCAGAGTGAGCCTCGGAACACTAGGTAACACGGAGACTGACTTGAGCCTCGTCATACCTTCAAGTTGAAAAATTTATTTGATATAGTGGCAGGTGAGGCGGGGCGGGGGGTGGGAGGGGGGGGTGCTGGAGTAGAGGATCACCTGTCTTGGTCGTGTGGCAGATAGTGTAACCGTTGTATAGGTCGTGTGACAGTTTAAGTGCCTTCGTTTAGGCCATCTATATGAAAAAAACATACTCTTTTTTTACATTGAGATCCATTATGTATTGTGTGTGCGTGTGTGTGTGTGTCCCTTAGTGTGACGTTCAGCATGCTCCCCTCGCAAGCGAGTGGTCCCGGGTTCGACCCTCGGGCAGGGTGAAACTAAAGGCAAGTTTCTTTACGCCATTTGCGTCTGTCTAGCCAGCAGTAATTGGGGACCTGTGTGTTAATCGATTTGCGGATCGTGTTCTGGGGTAATGGTTAGCCAGTGCAGCTGGCAAGGTGCCCGGTCTTCTCGGACTATACCTTGACATTGGGTTATGCAACTTGTTTACTTAGGGTGTAATTGTTGTGTTGGCGACAGCGTCTTCACCTTAAACAAATTAACATCCAAGGTGACCCTTAGGCCGGCCATCCTTGTACACGAAGGGCAACCATAATTATAATTATTATTATTATTATTATTATTATTATTATTATTATTATTATTATTATTATTATTATTATTATTATTATTATTATTATTATTATTATTATTTTATACATGTATGTATATAATAATTAACGGTTTATTGAAAGAGCTTGGCAGCCAGAAGGCTGAAAATTTACAGTTACATATTTGGGGAATGGGTTACGAATTACAAATAATATACAAGTAACATAGGTGACACAAATAAGACATATAATAACTTAGATGGGGATCAGCTCAAACTACAGTTCATTTCAACATAGTGACAGTGTAAGGAGCAGTGTTTACCGGGAGTGAATACACTGATTTATTACATGTTATTGATAATTTTTACAATGGTTGGGACTGGGCTGTTCTTATAGCGATCAGTATGTATGTAAGTATGTATGTATGTATGTATGTATGTGTGCATGTATGTATGTATGTATGTATGTATGTATGTATGTAGGGTGGTTACCTGTGTATGGGTGTCCATATATACACCTCAACAACAGTAGTTCACACATCACTTCACCATTTTCCTGTACGCTGCCTCCTCCTCACTCGCCAGCTCTTCCATATTAATGTCGACGTCCTCAAGGACCAGTTTCTCTATGGCGCCACCACTCACCAACGCTCTCCTCCAGCTAACACCCATTTACATACACACACAACCGACCTTAATCTGTGCCTGAGGGTGGGAAAGGAAAGAAGGGAGTCTGACTGACTGACTTACTGACCGACCAAGCACGCACGCACACAACTACTACTTTACTGTATCCAGCGATGATACAACGATAGGAGTTATTAAAGATGACACCTTCGTTGGTGAGCTCTGAGGTGATTAGAGAGGCCGATACGGGACCGGCATGGCCGTCCACTGATGTTACACGTGTAAAGGGTGCAGGAGGGGCGGCGGCAGCATCTTTCCGGCGCTGGCACCTGTCTGCCTCAGTATGCAATCGTGGTAACTTAAGCATCGACACCTCGTGTGGTGCTCCTCCATGCATTAAGGTGTGGAGTGATCGTTTCCCAGGTGAAGGGGTCGGTTTGGGGCTTTTTGAAGTTTAAGACTATCCTTATACCTTTTCAGTTGCCCGCCGCCGTTACATTTATCATTCGTTAGGTGACTGGAAAGTAGCTGCTTTGGCAGTCTACTGTCGGTCATGAGGTTAACATGGCCAGTCCACCGTAGTGTTTCATGGATAATGGTAGTCTCGATGTTCCTACACTTGTTTTCCCAGCTAACTCGGGGATGGAACAAAAACTACATTGGTGAAAGTTTTCAAGTGCATTAAGGTGCGTACTGTACAGGTATGTGACTCATGTCTCGTTGCCATATAGCAGGGTGGGGAGGAATACTGCTCGATATACGTGCAACTTTGTATATAATTTCAGCTCCCTACAGCTGAAGACACGGGTACGGAGTCTGCGGTGGTGGACAGGAGGGAGCCAAAATACTAAAAGTGGATAACGTTAGAGAGAGTAGTACCGTTAACTTGGTGTGGATGAACCAGGGGCAGACTGAAAGATAATCTGAGTCATATGTACATTCACCTCAAGGCCAAAGTGTGCTACGTATCAGCGTAGATGTTCATGATCTCCTGAAGGTCACGTTCAGTATGAACAACAAGGGTGAGGTCGTCTGTATACTGAAGTTCAGTGATGGAAGTGGCCGGCACCTTTCTTCTTGCCTGGAGTCTTCTTATGCTGAAAAGTCCCTTTATCCGGAACTGGATGCCCACCCCGCCGCTGAATGGGCAGCCAAGAAAATGGAAAGGAGAGTTGGTGTTAGTACACATCCTTGTTTTAAGCCCGTTTGGATGAGGAAGAACTCAGACTGGCTGCCATTGTGCAGGACACTGCTGTTCATGCCATCATGGAGTTGCCTCGCAATGGCGATAAATTTTAGTGGGCAAGCAAAACGACTGAGGGTCCGCCAAAGGGCTTCCCTGTTGACTAAGACGAAGGCCTTAGTAAGGTCGATGAAGGCCATGTGCAGTACAAGTCACGGAGCTGTACCCTGCACTTTTTCTGTATCTGGCGGGCAGCAAAGATTATGACAGTGGTGCCACGTGATGATCTAAATCTACATTAAGATTCTGAAAGGAATTTTTCTTCTTCAAGAAGAAGTCTGTTTAGAACTCGGGCGATAATCTTGCCAGCTATGGACAGCAACGAGACCCCGCGGTAGTTGCCACAGTCTGACCTTGTTCTTATAAATATTGACGATGGAGGCGTCTTTAAGAGCTTGGGAGATTTCTTTTTCTCTCATATATTCTCCTGCAGAAACTGGAGACAGCTGGTAAGCAGAGGTCCTCCTGCTTTAGGCCCCTCGGCTGGGATTCCATCAGTCCCTGCTCTTTTTTTTTTACCTGCTTGATGACAGTATCTACCTCATCCAGGGATGGAGGATAGCTGAAGTGGGTCAATTCTAGGTGTTTAGGGACAGCTGGGGAGTCAAGACATCTACATTGGTATTTCGGTTAAGCAGCGAATGGTAGTGTTATTTTCAGAGGTGATGGATGCCTTTTTCGTCTTTAATTAGGGAGCTACAGTCGTTTGAGCGGAGGGGGGCGGCGCCATGAGTTCTTTAGATGGCCGTCACTTTTTGTATGTGGAAGGTATCAGTTTTGGTCCGAGATTGATTCTTGTTCTGCCAGTCAGTGAAAGCAGCACGTTTACCATTGTCAAGTACGTCGATTTCTTGGTTATTTTCAACAAACCAATATTGGTGGGTTTATTTCGATCTGGCCGAGGATCTTGCTGCAGGTAATGACAGGGTTGAGGATACCCTTTTCGGTACTTGGATTCAGTTTATTTGTTGTTGGGTTGTTCATCAGCCCATCGTCGAGCTGATCTCTGAAAGCATGTGCTACTGCTTGATTCTCCAGTCGTTTGGTGTTAAAACCACTTCTGGAGGCTTGTTGCCTTCGCCATTTTGGGGCGACGTAAAGGGAGACTTTGGCTCTGACAACCCGATGAACTGTGTCACATTGGTCTGAACTTCGCATGGTTCGAGTGATAAGGACATCTCGGCGAATCTTTCTCTGACAATGGTGTAATCAATTAGGTGCCAATGTTTGGATCGTGGGTATTGCCAAGACCCCTTGAACACACACACACACACACACACACACACACACACACTACACCACGTCAAGTCCCTCATCACACCATCTGTGAGGGAATTGCTACACCACGTGAGGACCCTCATAACACCATCTGTGAAGGAATTACTACACCACGTGAGGCCCCCTCATAACACCATCTGTGACGGAATTACTACACCACGTCAGGTCCCTCATAACACCATCTGTGAGGGAATTACCACACCACGTCGGGTCCCGAATAACACCATCTGTGAGGGAATTACTAAACCACGTGAGGACCCTCATAACGCCATCTGTGAGGTAATTATACCATGTGAGGTCCCCCATAACACCATCTGTGAGGGAATTACTACACCACGTGGTCCCTCATAACACCATCTGGGAGGGAGTTACTACACTACGTATTTGCTGTTCAACACGTACAATCCTACATTAATCTGTATGTTCACTGTATGTTCCTTTACCTTTCTCTAATGAAGGCTTTTGTTAAACCACCAATGTATGTAATAAGTCATTTATGTCCAATGTATATTTTCAGCCTTCGGGCTGCAGAACTTTTTCAATAAACCGTTAATTATTATTATTATTATTTATTATACACACACACACACACACACACACACACACACACACACACACACACACACACACAAAGAGAGAGAGAGAGAGTGAGTCATATGGAACCTCTCCACCAGGCCTGACTGATTGGATTAATGAGCGACAATTGTATTACCTTAATTCAGTTGTCTTGTGTAACTCTGATTCTCCCCTTGTGTTTCTTTTCTATATTCCTCGAACTTCCTGTTTCTAATTTACTGCTCTCCAAATTAGTCCACTCACTGAATACTACCAAACTCTTTTATACCTTTAATATAGTGACAAAAATAATAATAATAATAATAATAATAATAATAATAATAATAATAATAATAATAATAATAATAATAATAGTAATAATAATAGTAATAATAATAATAATAATAATAATAATAATGATAATAATAATAATAATAATAATAATAATAATAATAATAATAATAATAATAATAGTAATAATAATAATAATAATAATAATAATAATAATAATAATAATAATAATAATAATAATAATAATAATAATAATAATAATAATAATAATAATAATAATAATAATAATAATAATAATAATAATAATAATAATAATAATAAATAATAATAATAATAATAATAATAATAATAATAATAATAATAATAATAATAATAATAATAATAATAATGATAGAAAAGTGGAAAGAGTGCTCCTCTCCTGTTCTAAAGTTCCCCGGTTCGTGTATGGGCAACTGCAATCCACCCAGCTGGCAAAGGGTACCTAACTATACAGTTGGGGAAATGAAGATGGTTGTATGCCCTACCGGACTCAACTGTCTCCTTGAATACCGAAGGTTTGGCATACAGTATGCTAGGTCCACACTGACCCTTACAGGCCTTCAGTATTTATGGAACTCTCTTTCACAGTGCAGTGCTACTTCTGCTCTTCATATCTGACAACAGATATTAGGGGAGAGTTAATGATCGCGTACAAAATATTATACAGTACTTCATTTTATCAGTTAAAAGCCGAAGTTCAGTTACGTAAAACGGATATTGCTATAGACATCACCACCACAATTAACACCTGAAGCCTCATCACCACACACACACACGTCACCATCATTATCACCACATACGAGTACGTCACCATTATCATCAATACATACATAGTCACCATCATCACCACAAACACACACATCACCACCATCACCACACACCCACACACACGTCACCACCACACACGTTACAAACCACACCTCGAGTGTCGCAGTAAAGTTAATGGCTACTCCTCGACAACGCACAAAATCAACAGATCATACACTCACATTTGCATACATACGCACACTCAGATGTCCTTGCAAACATTAAGAAATACTCTAATATGGAACGAAACGAGAAGTAGAGAAAAGATAGAAGAATATAACGAGAAATAGATGTCAGGAGAAGAGAGAAGATTGGGAGAAAGAAGGACAATGATGGTGGAGAGGAGGAAGAGGAAAAGTGGGGTGGAAGTGAAAGGTAAGCAGGAAGAGATAAAGCGATTACGAGGGATAACAAAGGAATGGATGATGAAAGGGGTGGAGAGTAAGAAGAGCAATGGAGATGAAGAGGGGATTGAGATGAGTAAAGATGGGGTGAAGGAGAAGGGATGAGGAGGAGAAGAGATGATGACTAAGAGGAAAGAAAGGATGATAAGGTATGGATGAAAAAGTAAGTGGATAGTAGGAGGATGAATGAAATGGAAAAGAGATAGAGAAGATGAGAATAGATGCGAAGGATGAGAATGACTGAGAGAGATGAGAACTGGTAGAAGAATCACCACCAACCACAAGATGCAAGAAGGGAGCTGGGGATCGAAGACAAGCATCCACACAACCAAGCTAAGTCGTTGACGAAGGTAATTTCAGACTGAAGAAGAAAGAAAAACTCAAATTTTCACAAACGCAGACGAAGCTCAAACGTTTACCTGTCCCAATATGTAATGGTGTGTTTCCTGACCTAGATGAGACCACTCAGCCTTCGGAAAATACACACACACACACACACAGGGATGTAACGTTGATGTTATATCCCAGTAGCAGCAAAGAGGAACGAGTGAACGGGCAGCAGGAGAGAGATGAAAGGATAGCTATAGGTCATAAAGGAGAGCAAGGAATGATTAATGAAGGAGAGAGATAGGGGATAATGATGACGAGAGTGAGAGGTTGGAAGAAGAACGCTATTATTTTTCTATAAAGATTTTTTTTTCATGTTCCAGTTTTATCGAGGTCAAGGGTCAATGACAGAGATCGTGTCCGGGTCGTGGGTTGGTAATCGGATGAGTGACTTTTCAGTTTCAATTAATTATATCTGTTGCAAAATTCATAATTTTCCATTAGGTATTATCAACGCTTTTGTGGTTTAACATTGATGTATTCTGTTTGCTGCAACCACAACTACTACTACCAGTACTACCACCATTACTACCACTAACACCACCACCCCTACTACCAGTACTACTAACACTATTACTACCACTACTGTCACTATTAATAATCACCACTACCACCAGGGGCTATCACAACTGTAATCCCTTATACCACCATAACTATCACGACTTGTTACCACCACTACTACTACTACCACCACAATCACATTAGCACTACTACATAATTCATCACAACTACCACTATCCCCAATTTACCATCACTTCTATCACACCATTACTTCCATCACCACCTCTGGCAGTAACACCAATGCAATAGGTCAGTCCAATCTATTTGGCTAAAGTTAAAGTCGCCTACTATACAGACTTTGTTATGTATGGAAGCCCTGCGCATTTCGTCCCAAATAGGTCGCTCATTAACTCTTATCAAGATTAGGAGATCTATATATAACTCCTGGGGTTAATTTTTCTCTACCATCGATTAATTCTATCCAAACTGTTTCTGAATTCCGCTCAGTTTTTATTTCCTTATTTATTTCACACTTCAGATTATCCCTGACATATATTGCTACTCCGCCTCCTTTCCTAATCTGCCTATTGGTATGGAATAATTTGTAACCTGCAATTTGGTATTCGACAGGTAACTCACGTAAGTCTAGGTTTATCCATGTTTCGGTGAATGCTATTATATCGATTTTTTCGGTACATACAAAGGCCCTGATATCATCCATTTTGTTTCTCATACTTCTATTGTTCGCGTAGTAGACATTTAGGTTAGTCGTGTTCTGAGTCTTCTCTTTGTCGTGTTCAGGTTTCAACTCCCTACCTAATTTAGTTTTGTCATAATTCCTAACACTATTTCCCTGTAACCTTTCACTTTGTTTACCCGCTCCCACTGCAGTGTCCTCCACCCCCGTGATCATATGTACCCTTAGCAGTTTAAAGACTTCGACATGTTTTGAACTGCCCTCTCGAGAGACCCAGCCAGGGTTGCCACCCCATCCCTAGCATAAAGGTCCCTTCTGCCGTAGAAGTTGTCCCAGTTGTCAATGAATGGGACTGATATTGACTTGCAATATCTGTCAAGACGGCCGTTGACACCAACTGCCCAAGACAACCATTCATTGCCAACTCTCCTTCTAGGCAGGACACCACATATGATAGGGATCCCCCCTTAGGCCTAATACATGCTATAGCTGTCCTGAACTTATCAAGAGGCTTGTAGGAATTCGTGTTATAACGTTGTCTAGCACTCAGGATGGATGGAAACTCTAAGGTGGTTTTCTTGTATAATATAAGTTATATGATAGACAGTCTGGTGCTGGAGGTGCCGTGTGGTGAGGGGCTGCTCAGTAGAGACGTTCGGTGAGTAGCGTGTTGTAGGAGGTAGATGTGCAGGAGCTTCGTTAGAGAAGATGTTGCCTGTTGCTGGCCTCCTGGTTGAATGAATGCTGACAGCGTGGAGCTTGCTTGAGGAGGTGTTGCTTGTTCAGGAAGATGGGCAGAATGAATCTCAATGGAGAGACAGAGCTTATATACCCAGCAGCCGCGAGTCCTCTATGAGTCATGTTGGGAAAACCCGAGAAAGTCGCCGGTCACTAGTTTCGTTGCTAAGTTACCGTACCATCTGCTGTCGTCGCTCGCTTGGTTGCTAGGATACGGCGGCGCATCGGAATGCGGATAGCAGTTGTAGGGGAGACGTCCACTACAAGCTCCTCACTCCTACACCGGCCAATATCATTGGCTCCTTCATTCCTCATCCATAACAAACATCTGTTCCTCAAAGCTTCTTCACAACATCCAGTAACTTCCATCTCCTGTCGTTCGTAAGATTACTTGAAGGCCAATTGGGGTCAATCATAATAGTCCTCATTTCTAATAGGTCCTATTTCTAATGGCGTTTAATCTTAATGACTAGATTGGGAGGTGCATAATGACTAAGGACCATTTGACCCGTCACCATATGAGGGAGCATTAGACTATTCCACCCAGGCTCATATCTGACTTAATTAGTGGTGCAACATGAGTGGTGGTCCCTTACAGCCAGCCTGATTACCAGGCCACTGTAGACATGATTACTGGACCTATGTAATTACGAGGCCCTGAATGATACGTACTAATTTACTTGACTGATGTTAGGCCAAATTAAGTCGTCTGTGAGTGATAAGTTGCCTTCTTGGTCTTGTATTATTTATTTGTTCAGGTACAAGATTCACTCCTTTACTCTGGCTTAGATTATTCAGATTTATTTGCCAATATTCTCACTTGTTTCTCCTATCATTCGGACGGTTAACTAAACAGGAAAATGACGTTAATAAACACTAAAGTTAAATATTGTCGTGAAACTTTCGTAATCAAGATAAATAACCAGCCAATTTATGTAACGTATCATACCATAGCCACATTGCTGACGTCATATAGGTTAATTAGCTAAGTCAACCTGGGACACGTGGCACCAAACTTACCTGGCTGACGGCGTGAGTTGGTAAACGAAGTATATTTGGCTATGAGCATCTAAGTGGTTAATTATTTGATTTTATGTCTAG
>NW_024736950.1:0-1619 GCF_018991925.1 Homarus americanus
GCATTAACAACCAGAGTAAGACACACTTGAAGAGCATTAGCAACCAGTGTAAGACACACTTGAAGAGCATTAACAACCACTATACGATGCACTTGTAGAGCATTAACGACCAATGTATGACACACTTGTAGAGCATTAACAACCAGAGTAAGACACACCTGTAGAGCATTAACAACCACTATATGATACACTTGTAGAGCATTAACGACCAATGTATGACACACTTGTAGAGCATTAGCAACCAGTGTAAGACACACTTGAAGAGCATTAACAACCAGAGTAAGACACACTTGAAGAGCATTAACAACCAGTGTATGACACACTTGTAGAGCATTAGCAACCAGTGTAAGACACACTTGAAGAGCATTAACAACCAGAGTAAGACACACATGTAGAGCATTAACACCCACTATATGATACACTTGTAGAGCATTAACAACCAATGTATGACACACTTGTAGAGCATTAACACCCACTATATGATACACTTGTAGAGCATTAACAACCAATGTATGACACACTTGTAGAGCATTAGCAACCAGTGTAAGACACACTTGTAGAGCATTAGCAACCAGTGTAAGACACACTTGAAGAGCATTAACAACCAGAGTAAGACACACATGTAGAGCATTAACACCCACTATATGATACACTTGTAGAGCATTAACAACCAATGTATGACACACTTGTAGAACGTGCTTACCCACTATGATACACTTGTGGGGAGCATTAACAATAATGTAAAGCCACACTTGTAGAGCGTTAACACCCACTATATGGGTACTTGTGGAGCGTTAACAACCGGTAGCAACACACTTGTGGGCATTAGCAATAAGTGCCGAGACTTACCTTGTGGGGCATTAGCAACCAGTCGAGACACGCCGAAGAACATTAACAACCAGGTAAAACACACTTGTAGAGCAATAACAACCAGGTAAAACACGCCAGCAGAGCATTAACAACCAGGTAAAACCACACTTGAGCGATGTAACCAGGTAAAACACGCTTGTAGGCATTAACAACCAGAGTAAAACACGCCAGCCGACGTTAACAGCAAAATTAAAATACGCCAGCCAGAGCATTAACAACCAGAGAAGGACACACTTGTAGAGCATTAAGAAACCAGAGTAAGACACTTGTAGAGCATTAACAACAAGAGTAAGACACACTTGTAGAGCATTAACAACCAGAGAAGGACACACTTGTAGAGCATTAAGAACCAGAGTAAGACACTTGTAGAGCATTAACAACCAGAGTAAAACACACTTGTAGAGCATTAACAACCAGAGTAAAACACACTTGTAGAGCATTAACAACCAGAGTAAAACACACTTGTAGAGCAATAACAACCAGAGTAAAACACACTTGTAGAGCATTAACAACCAGAGTAAAACACACTTGTAGAGCATTAACAACCAGAGTAAAACACACTTGTAGATCATTTAACAACCATGAGTAAAACACACTTGTAGAGCATAAACAACCAGAGTAAAACACACTTGTAGAGCAATAACAACCAGAGTAAAACACACATGTAGAGCATTAACAGCCAGAGTAAGACACACTCGAAAATGAACAACCAGAGTAAGTCACACTTGTATAACATTAACAACCAGTCT
>NW_024736951.1:0-8872 GCF_018991925.1 Homarus americanus
CACGGACTCGAAATCGGCCATGCAAGCGCTGCAACACAGTCAACCAAGAGACAACGTCCACATCATCACCTCGATCCTCGCGCAGCTACAGGAATTCCAAAGCCAAAGCCGACCAGTCGTCTTACACTGGATTCCCAGTCATGTAGGGATCGGAGGAAACGACGTGGCAGACGAAGCAGCCAAGGCAGCTACACGTTCCAGTAGCGTACACATCCAAGTTCCAGCAAGTGTGCAACAGATCAAGAATCACCTCAGAAAGACTACCAAGCTCCACATCAAAAAGAGCTTCCTTCACGCACTCAACGCTGGTTCCCAATCAGCCAAATGGTACCTGGCGGCCACAAAAGGGGAACCACCTTTCGCAGACAAGAAAACTCCAAGACAAACCCAAGTCAGCCTTCACCGACTACGACTAGGGTACAAATGCTCCTGGCAGATGATCGGAAACGACGTCATGGAATGCACCTACTGTCTGGAGCCAGCAGCCAACCCACTTGAACACTATCTCCTCGATTGCGAGGTCACACAAAGCCTCCGAGACAGAACTCAAATCTCCCAAGAAACACACACAACACCAGCGGCCACTCTAACCCGAAAGGCCCATACAGACCACATTCACCTCCTACTCCGGGTCATCACACGATACCCACCACCCAGATAGCTTAGAAAGCATCCTTTCCCAGCAAGTGCGGACCCCAGTTCGGGGGGCGCGCCACTCCGAGGCTGACCACGTCCAAGAGTGGGGGCCGGTGGTAAGCGTCCACTGATCGGGGGTCCGCTCACACTTGCAACCTGCAGTACCCCTCCAATCTGCAGGTGGGACCACCTCCAATCCCAATCCGGTCTGGCTGCTCCTGGAGCTCCAGCCGGAACCACCAAACGGGCCGCCTATAGGCAAAGGCCCGTGTCGGACTACGGTCCGACAATCTATACAACAACAACAACAGGCCGCCCGTATTGACTATTTCGTCGTCGAGATGGCCCGTACTAAACAGACTGCCCGCAAGTCCACTGGAGGCAAGGCTCCACGGAAGCAGCTTGCCACCAAGGCAGCTCGCAAGTCCGCCCCAGCCACCGGTGGTGTCAAGAAGCCCCATCGTTTCAGGCCCGGAACCGTCGCCCTTCGTGAGATCCGTCGTTACCAGAAGAGCACAGAGCTACTCATCAGGAAGCTGCCCTTCCAGCGCCTGGTGCGTGAGATCGCCCAGGATTTCAAGACTGACCTGCGCTTCCAGTCGTCTGCCGTCATGGCTCTGCAGGAAGCCTCTGAGGCTTACCTGGTGGGTCTTTTCGAGGACACCAACCTGTGTGCCATTCACGCCACGCGCGTTACCATCATGCCCAAGGACATCCAGCTGGCCCGGCGCATCCGCGGAGAGCGTGCTTAAGTCCTCTTCCTTGGGGAAAAAGAAAAAGAACAACAAAACCTACCAGACATCTATAACTCGGCCCTTCTCAGGGCCAAAGAACTGTTCTGAAGATAATTGTCATGACAATCGAAATGGTTGGTGGTAGGAGAGCGTTAATTTCGGTTACCCAAATCGCCTAACGGTAAGTTGGTAACATTCGTGCAGGCACGAATGTATAGTAGGTCATCAATTCGGGAGGTGGGTGGGTGCAACAAACAAGAGCTAGTAACAAATAAATATATAAAGAATAAGTAAGTAAATAAATAAATAAAATAAAAGAACATACAATAAAAAAAAATAAAAAAAATGGTTTACATGAAATAGGCGTGCTGCAAACAAGAAATGACGCCCAAACACACTCCATGTATGTCACTTTGCAGTGGGTGTACAACTACTCCACGCAGAATTTATTTATTTATTTATTATGTTTCGATTTAGTCCGGTTTCTACGCCAATAGAGAATGCAGATTATTATAATTTTTTTTTTATTTATTTCCCTCTCAATATATCACTTTCGGTAACTGTCTCTTTAACATGTAACTGTGGCTCCGATGGAGCCGATTAAGTTGTAGTAGTGGGATGGCGTGTTTGTTGTGCACAAGTAACCTCTTACTTGGAAGAGGTGTATTTGGTGACAGCCTTGGTGCCCTCAGACACGGCATGCTTGGCCAGTTCACCGGGCAGCAAGAGTCGGACAGCTGTCTGGATTTCCCGACTTGTAATGGTGGAGCGTTTGTTGTAGTGCGCCAGGCGGGAAGCTTCGGCAGCGATGCGCTCGAAGATGTCGTTCACGAAAGAGTTCATGATGGACATAGCTTTGGAGGAGACTCCTGTGTCGGGGTGCACTTGCTTCAGTACCTTGTAGATGTAGATGCTGTAGCTTTCCTTCCTCCTGCGCTTCTTCTTCTTGTCACCCTTGGCAATGGCCTTCTGAGCCTTTCCAGCCTTCTTGGCAGCCTTTCCGGAAGTTTTGGGAGGCATGGCGGCACAGTTACTCGTGGCGCGGAGCGAGAGAATTGAAAACTGGCCCGACTAACTTTTCCTTATATACCGAGCGGGCCGCTCAGGATCAGACTGGCTGCAGCTACGGCTCTCTTACATTGGTTGGGTCCGCGAGACGGCCACCTGGCCTGATCCTGAGCTTGGTATAAAAGACCCAGGTGGCGGGCGGAAATTTAACTCCTATCACGAAAAGCAGCAGCAGCAACATGTCAGGACGCGGCAAGGGAGGCAAAGTGAAGGGCAAGTCAAAGTCCCGTTCTAGCAGGGCCGGACTCCAGTTCCCCGTGGGTAGAATCCACCGTCTCTTGCGTAAGGGCAACTATGCTGAGCGCGTTGGTGCAGGTGCCCCTGTGTACCTTGCAGCCGTCATGGAGTACCTGGCAGCAGAAGTGCTCGAGCTGGCCGGTAACGCCGCCCGCGACAACAAGAAGACACGCATTATCCCACGTCATCTTCAGCTTGCCATTCGCAATGACGAGGAGCTGAACAAGCTCCTGTCTGGAGTCACCATTGCCCAAGGGGGTGTCCTTCCTAACATCCAAGCTGTGCTCCTCCCCAAGAAGACAGAGAAGAAATAAGAACCCAAGGTTCGTTCACACAAGACAACCTAACCAAACAGGCTCCTTTCGGAGCCACAGGATATCACTTAAAGAGAGAAATATACGACATCAACGTTTTGCAGGATAACACTCTGTGGAAATTGAGTGAAAATGTTTTAGAATGGTGTAGATGTGAAGGGGTACTGCGGGGGCCTGGGGTGGGGGACTTAAACGGGACTTAGAAGGGCGCAAGAAGCAGCTTTAGCAGCAGCAGCAGCAAGGGATGAGACCATATTTTCAGTCTGGTTCATATATAGGTCAGTGGCTCACATACATTGGAGTCATATTGTAATTGTAGACTAATCAGTGTGGGCTAGCTAGCCAATTTGGGATAAAGAGCAAGAATGTAATGTCCTCAATGAAGTAATGACATAGTTCAAGATACAATAAGTGAGGTGGCCTGAAGTCTTTGACAGTGTCCCATTCAATAATATAGTAGTGCTTTAAAGGTGTATCACCAAGTTTATATGCTGAGTGTTCCGGTATGGGTACAGCGTTACTAACTAGCCAGATGTGTCTGTATCCTAACCTAATTCTGGCCACGACTACATCACACAGGCAGGCAGGAGCAAGTTGTTTGGACACTCTTCCTAGCCCCCTTGGTCCCTGTTCACCTACCTACTGTAGCAGTAAGTAGGTACCTGTTGTAAATCGAAAGGTTGCCAATTCGTATTCAGGGAAAGTTGTTGGAGCTTCTAAACTTGAACTGACACAATCCGAGGAGTGGTGACCCGAGGATCACAGACACTATCTCTCCCACTACAAATCCCTTCCTAACCTCCTGCTCCTTCCTAACCTCCTGCTCCTTCCTATGTCCTCCCAAAATTGAACCATGCTATCGCAAAGGTAATAATACAGGTAGAGACAACAACATATTTTCCTATTGTCTTATTATATATTAATAACAGAAACGCTGCCGCCATCCCGGAGGCTTTACATTGTCTCACTGTTCATTCCCTCCACAATTCTTCCTCTTACTTCTTCTTCTTCTTCTTCTTCTTCTTCTTCTTCTTCTTCTTCTTCTTCTTCTTCTTCTTCCATCAATACTTTATTAACGGTGTATGTAAGTTTCACCATGTTTTGCACTACAGCGGTAGAGCAAAGTATATTTTGTTAGCAATAAACCAAAAGCATATTTTATGGCCTAATCATCACTACATAGAACACCACCCATAAAGCATGATACTAGTAGACCACAAACTGCTATAAACACCCAAAGCATATTTTATTGCCTAATCATCACTACATAGAACACCACTCATAAAACATGATACTATTAGACCACAAACTGCTATAAACCCCAATAATATAATAGACTATACTAGTGACTATAATTGTGTTACCCAATATTTTACGAAATAATACTATAAAACATAATAATAAACACACTATTAGTGTATATTAGTTGAATGCACAATCTGATGAGAAGTAAAAAAAAAAACAACAACATAACAATAACCTATAAAGAGTGTAGAGTATTTTTGTGCAAACTATTATACTAGTAGATGGTCTAAGATAACTGTATGTGAAGGAAAAGGTGTGCTCTCCACTCAAACTTTCTTTTTATGAAATCTCCAACTCCCCAGCTGAGCGGTCCGCCCAATGGGAAACAAAACGTGGCACATAACACGCCGCCCGCCAGCTCTGGCTCGGTGAATAAGAATCAGTAATCGGGCGGAGTATAAACAACACCGCCGCCAATGTGCTCCTCCCATCTCTGAGGAAATCTGGCGGGCAACTTAGTATTATATTAGCATGTAATAATAATAACAATAATAATAATAATAATAATAATACTACTACTACTACTACTACTAATAATAATAATAATAATAATATTAATAATAATAATATTAATAATAATAACATGCAATTTCATTTTATAACACATACTAACAAAATAGTGTATAGCCTACTATACTTAACTATAATAGGTTAGGTTGCGTAGGAGGATCTAAAAAGTACAGTAGTATACACACACACACACACACACACACACACACACACACACACACATACATATAGACAACAAACTAAATTAAAAACCACACGTCAGTGAAGTTATCAAATCCTCCAGTTTCCGTCTCCACCTCCTACGCCGACTCAAGTCCCTCGGTGGTCCTGCACACGAGCTCCTCAGTGTTTACACAACATTCATACTTCCCAAGCTCACCTATACCTCCTCCACCTGGTCTTCCTCCCTAAATGCCACACAACGTAAACACCTCGAAAAAGTGCAAAAGAGGCCATGCAAGATTATTCTCTACCCTTCCTACTCCACATATCAAGAAGCGCTCAACACACTGACCCTTTAGACTCTCACTGACCATCACCACGACCTCATCTGCAAATTTGGTAAGAAGCTTCTACACCATCCCCGACACCGGCTCCTACTACCACCTGAGATCCCTAGTCCGAGAATTGCCCTTCGACACCACAACCGCATCCAGCCCATACGTGCACGAACTGATCTCTATAAGAACAGCCCAGTCCCAACCATTGTAAAAATTATCGATAACGTGTAATAAATCAGTGTACTCACTCCCAGTAAACACTACTCCTTGCACTGTCACTATGTTGAAATGAACTGTAGTTTGAGCTTTTCCCCAGCTAGTTATTATATGTCTTATTTGTGTCACTCATGTTACTTGTATATTATTTGTAATTCGTAACCCATTCCCCAAATATGTAACTGTATATTTTCAGTCTTCTGGCTGCCAAGCTCTTTCAATAAACCGTTAATTATTATTATTATTATTATTATTTATATGTTGGCCCATACCAACTCACTCCCCTGAACCCTCCTCCCCAGCGGACTATCAACAAGTTCTTGCCATAAGGTACTATTTCATTTGGCCAAGGAATGGAACCAGTGATGAATAGTGGTGAACAATGCTTAACTCAGTGAAAAACAACTCGGCAGTTGAGTCTTACCCAAGCTAGCTAACCACCTTCACACAGTGAGGTCCCAGGTACCCAGTTATACTTCCCCTGAGACTCCACGATAGAGAGGCCTGGGACCACACCTCACCCACTTGAATGAGTGAGTCATGTCGACCACGTGGTGTCCCCAAGATGCTACGACAACACGTAGTGAATGTTTTGCTACAGCATCATCATGTGAATTTCCTCATAACACCATCTGTGCGGTAACTGCTACATCATCAGGCCCCTCATAACGCCATCTGTGAGGGAGTTACTACACTACGTGTCTGGTGTTCAACATCTCACCTTACATGATCTACGCGTGCAAACATTAATCTGTATGTTCACTGTGTGCTCCTTCACCTTTCTCTAATGGGGGCTTTTGTTAAACCACCAATTTATGATGTACTAAGTCATTTGTGTCCAATGTATACTTTCGAAAAGCCCTTGTTTGGGGAAGGTAGGAGAGAGTAGTCGTCATTATTGTCCAAGCCACATTATTTATTTCTATATATAAGTAATGCAGGCTGGTTTTTAAATACCTCAATCCCCTAACGGTGCCGTTTGTATATTAAGAAATACCGAAGCCATACAGTACAACACCAGCGAATATGAAGTATCACTGTAACCGGCAACTGTTACTCACTCATACTTACATACATATAGAGAGTCTTTACAGAATGATAGCAGACACGAGGAAGACGAACAACAAGAGGAGAAGAGTTAGAAGAAAATCAACTTCAAGCTAAGAAGAAGAATACCAAGACATTTCCTCCAAACAAGAAAACAACACACACAATCAAGCCGACCAAACACTGAGAAACCATGGCGGAACCCAACATGCACCGGACGCTTGACCTGACTCTATCCTGCCGCATCCAGGCGAGTTGCTGCTTAAAGTCCCTCACGCAAGCGCTGTTTAGCAACTGCACCTATTCTATCCTCCTAAAATTCACTTCAATCCCCCCCTTCCACTAGCATGTTATGTATGTATGTATGTATGTATGTATGTATGTATGTATGTATGTATGAATGAATGATAACTGCAACTTTGTGTATTAAAACTCATTACTCTTACCGAAGTAATATAGTGCGTGGTTATGTTATGTCATGTTAGGATAGATTATAAACTACATTGGGTTACATTTCGTGAGGTTCGGTGACGCTACAGGAAGTTAGGTGAGGTACCTGGAGGTTAGGTGAATGTTGACTGACTGACTGACTGACTGACTGACAATTATTAGGAAGTGGTTCCAACACGTTCACACACCACCTATACTCATACCACAAGTCCAGAATTAGAGAGGATCATGTTATTGGATATATTTTCAACGATTTACTCAGTGTCTAACCAACTCTTTAGCGATTTAAATGTGGACCTAAAATTAGGTCCGTATATTTGTTTGTCGTGGTGGTGGTGGTGGTGTGCGCCCGTCCATCAGGTTGATTAACCACCAAAACCATAAAGGGTGCGGCCCTGCCGTTTCAGGGCATACACCACATCCATGGCGGTGACGGTCTTCCTTTTTGCGTGCTCGGTGTAGGTGACGGCGTCGCGGATGACGTTCTCCAGAAACACCTTGAGGACGCCGCGGGTCTCCTCGTAGATGAGGCCGGATATACGTTTAACACCTCCACGCCGAGCTAGACGACGAATGGCGGGCTTGGTGATACCCTGGATGTTGTCACGAAGCACCTTACGATGACGCTTGGCGCCACCCTTTCCAAGTCCCTTGCCTCCTTTGCCTCGTCCAGTCATGTTGTTGTGGATGCTACTACAGGTGGTCCTGGTGTGGCTTCGCCGAACGAACGAAAAATGCTAGTGACAGGGGGGAAGGAGGTTCAGGAGAAGAATAAAGGGAGGATTGAAGTGAATTTTAGGAGGAGAGAACAGATGCAGTGGCTAAACACCGCTTGCGTGAGGGATTATAAGATGGGGGCAGCAGCAACAACCCGGCTGGACGCGGCAGGGAGGCGACAAGACAAGGCCAGGCTAGCGTCAGGTCAAGCGTCAGGTCAGGCGTCAGGTCAAGCGTCAGGTGCGTGTTGGGTTGGGCAATGGATGTTCAGTGCTTGGTCGGCTTGATTGTGTTTTGGTTTCTTGTGTGGAGGGGATGTCTTGGTCTTCTTAGCTTGATGTCGATTTTCTTCTCTCTCTCCTTCTCTTCTTGCTCTCTTGAATTGTCCATTCGTTTGTGTTTGGGTCTTCTTGTTCGTCTTCCTCGTATTTTAAGTCCTCATAGGTGTGGAAGAATTCAGAGAGGGAGAGGTTGACCACGTGGGCTTCAGCACCACTGGCCGCGTGGGCTTCAGCACCACGGGCCACGTGGTGTTCTTGGTTCTGTGTGGTAGGCTGCTTCTGTTGAGTTTTCTTTTCTTGGTTTTTCTTTACTGCTGGTTTTTTCTTTTCTTGGGAGCGTACAGCAAGGAGGGCCTCTTTGTAGCTCAGTTTTTTCTCAAGGCGAGCCTTGGCTACCCTACATTCCTCCTTCCATCTGGGGCAGGTCCGGTCGGCGGAGGAGTGTGGGCCACCACAGGCAACGCATTTTTTCTCTGTGTTGGGGCAGGCCGTGTAGCGGTGTCCAGGGCTGCCACACATGGAGCAGGTGTCTTCCTGCGCCTCACACTTGTTTACAGTGTGTCCATAGTGCTGGCATTTGTAACACCGTTTCGGTCTGCAGTAGGGCTTGACTGGCATAGTTATCCACGCCAGTTGAGCTTCCTTGGGTAGGGTGGAGTGGTGTCCGATGGGGGCAGTGGTGTCGGACAGCTTCTTCACAACTTGGAGCTGCTGCTCCTTGAGGAGCTCACTCAGCTCTGCTTTGTCCATGTGGGCAATTTCGGCGTGGGAGATTACACCCAGCTTCAAGTTGTCCCACATGAAGGCAAACATTTTAAAAGGAATGCCGTTGATGTCTGGGATCTCCGCGAGTTGAG